>NC_056741.1:1951813938-1951943938 GCF_019279795.1 Protopterus annectens
ATTTTTGGGCCTTTTTACCCTCATTATTTCAGGTTATGTCCAGATTTCTTGCATTAAGAGGTTGGGAGGTATGTGTAGGATAGTGGTAACACGCACAAGATAATGAAGATATCACTTTGTCTTACTATTATACTATAGACTGTGTAATTAAAATAAGCGATTAGTAAAGCATTAGTTTGAAACATGAAACAACATTTTGTATAAGCCCTCTTTAAGGTCAGTAGATAAGTGCAGTAAACCTAAAAGTTGTATCTTGGGATCAACTATTATTAGATGTGTGATTTTGTGCTTTAAAAGCAATACAGCAGAACACAGAGTCACCAAATCCCCTTTGCTATACTGGGTGGGGGAGGGGAGGGGAGGGATAAGAGTACACATGTTAGAGGTTTGAGGCTGTAATGGGGCGATACCGGAAAAGACTGTCTAGCGAAGGTCGAAGGCACTTGAACACAAGATACTGTACAGTGGAACTGGAAGGAAATCTTTTGTAAGGGTCAAACAACTGATGCAGCACTGAAATGTGCTGTGTTCGATTTCAATATGAAGACATCTTATGTGTAGTAGAAAGTACAGTTCCCAAAGAATCATGGGAAGAACATTTACAGAATTTTGCTTCATAAGAAATGAACATTTTAAGGCAGAATTGCATATCATGGATTATACTTGTATATACTCTCTGCAGTGCTGTTTGTTTCAGCTGGCAGTCATGCTACACTTTCAGGTTTCTTTTAGGACACATTTTTAAGATCTGGACCACCTGGTGAGGTGAAAACTGATAAAATGCTTAAATAATTGGGATTTGTTTGGTACACAGTATTACTTTTTGATATACAGGCATTAGGAATAATACTAGAGCATACAAACCAGGATTAAAGTTTAGTAACTGAGGTGGTACGTTTAGGTTTATATCTGTTACAAGAACAGCTGAATCATCTACACTCTGTTGTAGTCTGACAGGTATGCAGTGTCTCCATATACTAATGGCAAACACAAAAAAATAAAGTGGGTACTAGTAAAGCTCAATGGGAAACCAAAGGGAGCACAGACCCCAGGATTTAATAAAAATCTGTGTAGGCACCGTGTAGAGCCTACACAGAGTGTATCCATGTACATGGCCACGGTTTCCCCTAGGTAGCGTTCTATGCATATTAATGATGGCACGCTGCTGAGGGAGAGCATAGGAACAGGGATATTGAATCCATGTAGGGAGAAATGTAGATGCTACAGTGGTTGTGGATGCCTGGTCAGATATTATGTACAGGGTGAGGCTCCCTGTAATGCTCGTCACTACTTTTGAAATGCTGTGAATTGCTGTAAATGTATAATATTTTATTTTTATGAATTTTTTTTTCCTTTCTGTAACTTTGCACTGCACAGAGCACAGCAATGCAAGCTGTGCTCACATACAGACAGCCGACACCTGCAACACAACTAAAAGTAGAAACCGGATATAATTAATTATCAAAATTACATTCATTTTCTTTTTTTTTTACTTGCCATTTATGTGGCACAGTGCTGAACACTGCAGAGCTGAGTAGGGCTTATACATACAAAGCCAATACCTGCCAGACATCTAAAAATAGAAACTGGATGTAATTTATTATTTATTTGTGGATTTGTTTAAGCATGTTTTCACTGCACTGCACAGTGCTCAGTAATGGAAACAGGTAGCCCTGTAGTACAGTGGATATAAAAAGTGTACACACTCCTGTTAAAATGCCAGGTTTTTGCGATATAAAAAATGAGACCACAATAAATCATTTCAAAACTTTTCCCACCTTTACTGTGACCTATAACCTGTACAATTCAATTGAAAACAAACAAATCTGTTAGGAAAAAAATATAAAAAATAAAAAACGTACAGTAAGCTGGTTGCATAAGTGTGCACACCCTTAAACTAATACTTTGTTGAAGCACCTTTTGATTTAATTACAGCATTCAGTCTTCTTGGGTACATACCTGCCATCAATTAAAGAGACTCTGATTAACCCCAAATAAAGTTCAGCTGTCCTACTAGGATTTTCCTGACATTTACTCAGTTGCCTGCTACAGCAAAAGCCATGGATCGCAGAGAGCTTACAAAACATCAAAGGGATCTCATTATTGAAAGGTATCAGTCAGGAGAAAGGTACAAAAAAAATTTCCACAGCATTGGATATACTATGGAACACTGTGAAGACAGTCATCAAAAAGTGGAGAAAATAGGGACAACAGTGATGCTGCAAGGAACTGGACGTCCCTCCAAAATTGATGAAAAGACAAGATGAAAACTGGTCAGGGAGGCTGCCAAGAGACCTACAGCAACACTGAACGAGCTGCAGAAATTTATGGCAAGTACTGGTTGTGTACTACATGTGACAACAATCTCCCATATTCCCCATATGTCTGGACTATGGGGTAGGGTTGTGCGATGGAATCCTTTTCTAACAAAGAAAAACATCCAGGCCCGGCTAAAATTTACAAAACAATACATCAAGTCTCTAAAATGCATGTGGGAAAATGTGTTATGGTCTGATGAGACCAAGGTTGAACTTTCTGGCCACAATTACAAAAGGTACATTTAGTGCAAAAACAAGACTTTGCATCACCAAAAGAATCCCATCCCCATGGTGAAGCATGGTGATGGCAGTATCATCCTTTGGGGTTGCTTTTCTTCAGCTGAAACTGGGGCTTTAGTCAAGGTGGAGGGAATTATGAACAGTTCCAAATACTAGTCCTTTTTGGCCCAAAATCTTCAGGCATCTGCTAGAAAGCTGAAAATGAAGAGGAATTTCACCTTTCAACACAACAATGACTCCAAACATACATCCAATTCAACAAATAAATGGCTTCACCAGAAGAAAACTAAAGTTTTGGAATGGCCCAGTGAGATCCCAGACCTAAATCCAATAGAAAATTTGTGGGGTGACCTGAAGAGGGCTGTGCACAAGAGATGCTCTCATAATCTGACATATTTGGAGCACTTTTGCAAGGAAGAGTGGGCAAATATTGCCAAGTCAATATGTGCCATACTGAAGACTCCTACCAAGGAAGACTGAATGTTGTAATTAAATCAAAAGGTGCCTCAGCAAAGTATTAGTTTAAGGGTGTGCACACTTGTGCAACCAGCTTATTGCACTTTTTTTATTTTTTATATTTTTTACCCTAACAGATTTGTTTTTTCAATTGAACTGTACAGGTTACAGGTCACATTAAAGGTGGGAAAAGTTTTGAAATGATTTATTGTGGTCTCATTTTTTTATCACAAAAAAGTGGCATTTTAACAGGGGTGTGTACACTTTTTATATCCACTGTATACATGAAGGTATACTAGTGTTCACAATACTCAAGTAGCTAAATGTTATGGTCTAATGCTTAGTAGATCCTGGGTTCGAGTCCATAGCAATCATAAGATGCCTGTAATTTAATTTAGCATTTATGTTTACTTTTAAAAACAACTTTGTGAAATATGGCACTGTTGCTCTGTGCTGAGCACTGCTTAAACAAGCTAATGGTTACTAATATTTGCGCGGTGCTAAGCTTTGCTAAAACCTCGATTGTGTGAGTTTTCGCACTGCTCAGCTCTGCTTAGCTAGTCTGTGTGCACGTTTTTCAATATTGCTCAATCACATATAAGGGTGGGAAAACAACCTATATTAAGCACAATAGCTGGGGATTCTGCACCATTCTTTGGATTCTGACTGTTTTCAGATATGCCAGGCGGTGCTTGGAAAGGGTGCACTCTTTCAGGCACTGAGAAGGGGTGTGCAGAAGTCCAGGGTCTTTGTTGAGCTCCTGGTAAAGAATTATGAACCCAGGCAGATGCAGTGCGGTTTCCAGGGCTCGGAATGTAAGGAGGAGGCCTGGGACCAGATGACCAGGGAAATTACCAGTGCTACTGGCATCTCCCACACTGCTGAGCAGTGTCACCACCATTATGACGACATGAAGAGTTGAAAAAGGGGAACCTTGGACACCAGGATCCAAGAGGAAAGAGCTGGGCATGCTCCACAAATGTGTAAGTAGGTTTCCGCTGTTTTACCAAAATGCAAGCTGAATGGTGTGCTTCTCTCCCAACTGCTACAGCTGAGAAGACTCACAATGTTGAGTCCCATACTGGGCAACTGACCAGGTTGTGCCATAAGCGTGATAAGTATGGATTTATTATGTCAACTGTACTGCAATAAGCAAGAAAGAATAAAGCATTTACTGCAATGTAGTTTGGACAATAAAAACAGTAGTGCAATAAATGGACAAGTAGAACTATAGTGCAATAAATGGGAAATTAGAGCTGCAGTGCAATAAATGAACAATAACAACTGTATTGCAATAAACAATACCCAATAACAGTAAACAAAATGATGTACAGCAGGATTATGTTGTCATAACCATTGCAGCAGAGTTATATGCACTGCTTGTCTATGGTAAAGTTGCTGCAGTCAACCTTAACACTGTAATAGCTGTAGAATGCAAAACTAATGGCCAGCAAACTGTAGTGCTCGACTCATAGTATGGTCCAAGGCTATCTCCAGGCCAATATTGGTCACATAATGCTCTCTGTTCCTCCTACTCCAGGTAATAAAGGGTATATGGGTGAGGTAGCCCACTTTGTTATGCGGATATTGTGTGTGGACTTCACAGTAATTTAGCAGCAATACCAATAAAGTGTTAAGCAGCCTTGTTGATTCCTAAATAAATCTGTCTTAATATATGCAGTACAGCTGTATTCCATGCATGTGTGCTCTACTGTCACTGCAGTCATGTATAACACTGTAATAGCTCCAGAATGCAAAAAGAAATGTCCTGTAACATGTACAGCTCAACTCATAGTATGGTTGAAGATTGTCTGCAGGCCAATATCAGTCACATTATGCTCTCATTTTCTCCCACTCCAGAACAAAAGGTATATGTTTGAGGTAGCCAATATTATGTTTAGATTTCACAGACCCTTATCAGCAATACCAATAAAGTGTTAAGCAGCCTTATTGATTCTTAAATATATCTGCCTAAATATCTTCAGTACGGTTGTATTCCTTGCATGTCTGTACAAAGTTGCTGCAGTCAATTGTTACATTATTTGCAGATGTCCCCTGCAATCACAGCTATTGGGTTCTATTCCCATGCCTGCCAACTAAGGCATGATGGCTGTCTAGTTTATGAACTGTATACAAACATGCCTCTCAAGTATCACGACTTCTTGTAATGTAATTAAAACTGCCTAATCTGTCACAGGAGTATCAGAAAAATGACTACCTGAAATGCAACGTATTACAAAATCCACTTACAGAACACCTCGCTTGTTACATAAGTCTACATTATGTGAAACTCTTCTGTGTAGTTATGTACCTGCATTTGTTATTGCTTGGCCTATAATGACCCATGCTAACAGATTAAGAGCTATGTATGTGCAACATCAGCTACAGGAGAACTGTAGTCACTGTACTCAAAACTGACACTACACACCTGTAGAGTATTTATTATCAGTGTTTTCAGAGATATAGGGCAGGATTCACGAAGCTTCCGTGTAAGAGTTATAACTCATACACAGAGGCTGCAGTTAAATGGAGTGATGTCAGCATGCTCTGCATATTCATGAGAGAATGCTGAATCACACCTAAGGCTAACACGGCCCGTGTAAGACAGTAGGGGGCGTGTCCGTAGGCCGAGCCCTGTAAGCGGACATGCCCCCAGAAGAGTAAAAGTGCCCAAAGTAAACACCCATGCCAGAGTCCATGGAAATGTGAATAAACACAACACAACACATGTCCCCACAGACTACGAACATAAAATGTACAAATGAACATCACATAATTTTTTTTTAAATTGTAAAGATATTTAACCGTGAGTGCGCTCGTTTGTGCGGGTGTGCCTGTAGTGCAGCTACAGTTAGCAGTCAGTGGGAAAGCATATAAGAACTAAATATGCAAAGTAAGCCAAGAAGCAACAGCGTAGCGGTAGAGATGTTGGCTGAAGAGCAGGCATTTATGGTTCGAGCCCACACAACACCAATTTTTATTTTTAGCAAAATAAGCACGAAACAAGTCCCTGACAAATATGTACACATAAAATCACATTTTATGTAAAATGTAATGAAATAGCCCATTGATATTGAACAAATGTGAGGTAACAAAACAATAAAAAATGCCAGATGTGTCCATAGCTGAGCTACAGTTTAACAGGGTGAGTGCATCTGCCCATAGGTGAGCAGTGGTTTAACTGGTGCAAAATGAGTGCCCGTAGCTGAGTAGTGGTTTAACACCCTAAAGCTATGTGCCCCTAACTGAGCTGAGCGTAATATGGGTACTGATAGCCAAATGAGGCTTAAAGCAGCGTACCCCATTTGTGCGGAGCTGCGCACCACACAAACAAGCTAACCAACGGGCAACGTTGAGCAAGCCGTATCAAAACTGCCTTTACACAGACACACCCCTCAGCTTGTCTAGACAGTTACATAAAAAATAAAAAGTAGAGGCCAGGTTCGAACCCAGGATACTATACACCATAGTCAAGGTACTGAACCACTAAGCCATGACAGCAGTACCTATAAATGCAATAATAGCTAATATATAGGAATGAATACAAACTGGAGCATGACAATGCAGGTTTACTGAAGTTGATACAATTCCAAAATGGCCAATCACAGACATGTGCGGGAAAAACGGACTATATAAGCCCCATAGGTGGGAATACACAGCATAAACGATTGTAGAACTGAACTGCAGCCAGAATGACAGGAGTAGGAGAGGGTAGTTGCTTTCGAGCACAGAGGTGGGGCATTGAGGAGTCCAGATACATGGTCTGGCTCCTAGTCCACAATCATGAGGCCCAACTCATGCAGGGCCAGGTCCTCTGGGGAGCATACAGGGCTGAGGCGTGGGACCGGTTGGCTCATGATCTCACCAGTGCCACAGGGATTCCAAGGACTGGTGAGCAGGTCCATCACCACCATGCGGACCTGAAGAGACGCAAGCAGGACCAACTGAACCTTTGGATCCAGGAGGCCCGGCAAATGCCAACGCCCCACTACTGAGTAAGTTACATTTAATTATGTATGTAACAAATTAAACTAGCTGATATTATGGAGATGTGTATTCCAATATTACTTCATTTATATTATAGCTGCAGGTGTCCGTTCTGCGAACCGCAGAGCCTATGGCGATAGGCTGGTGCGGTTGTCAGTAATCCACTACCAGTAACTGTAAAGAAATATAAAAGTATGACAGTCAGCAAAAGAGTTCAGTGTAGTCACTAAGGAATAAAATGTGCAAGTAACAGTGTGAAAGTGTTTGCAAGTATTGCTTGATTACAAAAGTGTGTTGCAGCCTGTAAGCCAAACAGAAAAATGAAAATGTCTGACATAAATTCTGAAATAAAAATGCCCCACCTGTAAGAAAATAGTACACAACCTGCAGCAGGCTGAAAAGTATAGCTGCAGAAGATGATGAAATCACATGTGTGAAATATATCCCTGTTGAAATACTGAAACATGACAGAAGTGAGACTGCTGGAAAGGATTGTAATAACTACAGGTAAAACATGTCAATAAAGCCTGGAAGTAAGTACCATCCTGAATAGTAAAATGAAAACAAGTGAGAGAGTGTGAGAAAGTGTCATGAATCCAGCAATACAGTAGTAATAACCCCTGAATAAAGTATACTGCAGTCAGTACAGAATGAAATGCATGTGAGAATCCAAACCAAACAGTGAAATCTGTTCAAAGTATTGCTGCATCTGGAATGTGTATCCCAAAATCTGGATATGTTGCTCTCAGTCTGCAATATGCAGATAGTATATGATTGTCTGATATACCAAACATCCACACTTGGCTATAGCTATATAAAGCAAATGTAGCAGGATGATGTAGCTGAACAAAGCTAGATATGAATGTGTATGAAGAACAATAAAATGTATATTGATGTTGCAGTAACAGTCCTATCACCAAGTTGAAGTAGTTATCATATTGGAAACTGTAGTTAGAACAGTAGTGTGTATATATGTGCAGCTATTAGAAATGTACAGCATATGTATTGGTATTCGAAGGTGTTAATATTATTTGCTTCACCCCACCCTATAACCACATATAACCCAATCCAGCAATACAGTAGTAATAACCCCTGAATAAAGTATACTGCAGTCAAGACAGAATGAAATGCATGTGAGAATCAAAACCAAGAAGCGAAATCTGTTCAAAGTGTTGCTGCATCTGGAATGTGTATCCCAAAATCTGGATATGTTGCTCTCAGTCTGCAATATGCAGATAGTATGATTGTCTGATATACCAAACATCCACACTTGTCTACAGCTATATAAAGCAAATGTAGCAGGATGATGTAGCTGAAAAAAGCTAGATATGAATGTGTATGAAGAACAATAAAATGTATATTGATGTTGCAGTAGCAGTCCTATCACCAAGTTGAAATAGTTATCATATAGGAAACTGTAGTTAGAACAGTAGTGTGTATATATGTGCAGCTATTAGAAATGTACAGCATATGTATTGGTATTTGAAGGTGTTAATATTATTTTCTTCACCCCACCCTATAACCACATATAACCCATTCCAAGTGAAAATGGTATGTGCAATCACAATTAACACCCCTGGATGTTTGTCCTGTTGGGTCATATATATTTGCATGTCCGTTGATGCATCTGCCCTGTTCATACATCCAAACCTGATGGCCTGTTGCCATCAATCAACCCTGCATGTTGTTGGACTGTGTATTGCTGTTCAAATTATGCATGTGTTATGCTCGCTGTTCAATGGTGTGAATATCTGGGTGTTTGGTTAATGGGAATACTAATGCATGCTGTTACAACTAATTGTGAATGGTATTATATGTCACTAACCCAAACTGTCATGACATAATGCAAAACATAGGATGACAGGGAAGGCGGGTTCCAGCGGACCCACCTCTGCCACCTCAGCTGGCGAGTGCACCTGGCACTAGTGCCCAGTCTGGACCCTCCTCCGGTGGCCCTTTGCCACCTGCAGGTGGAAGCGCTGCAGGGCATGGGGCTTGCCCCCCTCTGCAAGTGTGGCTGGAGGAGAACCACCACTCACCCTCCGTAGCGTCCGGACTGTGGTGCGTAGGGAGATTCGGGACTCTGTTCTCGAGCCCCTACGCCAGCTTGAGGCACGGGTGGCACAACTTACGGGCATGCCTGTTGCCTGGCCTACACAGCCCCCAGCACAGCCCTGTCCTGGGCAGTGAAGGAACAGTGGCAACTGCCTATGGGTGGGGATATCAGTTCTACTGTTGCCATCTGTGGGCTCATGGGCTCTGGATATCCAAACTTCCGTCCCCGTCAATTGTGTAACCCCCCCCCCACACGTGTCATACACTGACCCTGTATGCGTCTTGTTTGTCTTGTCTGTTTACCTACCCAACCTACCTCCCCAGCTGTACCGACTTCCTTCACCTGACATACCACTCTCACCTGAAAAAAAAAAAAAAAAAAAGGGTACTCTGTACCCACAAAAAAATTATGCCCCTTACATAGCTGCCCATTCCGCACACATGTCTGCTGGACATGGAAACTATCAATTACAATTGGCTGTACAACAAGTATTATTGTTGTCCTGACACCTCTCTCAGGGGTGGAAGGTTTCAAATGTCACACCAAATTACATACATATGCACAGCTGTTGCTGATGAAGAAATGGGCAGCTATGGGCCTTACCTACATCCCTCCTGCAAATCCCAAGCTTGTTTCCCTACTGTCTTACCCTCTTTGTGACCCCTTTTTCACCACTTTCCTGTCTCCCCATTTTTATTTCTTTCAAAGAAAATAGCGCGGGTGTGCGCCAGAGTAAACACTGTTAAGCGGTTGTAAGCGGTGTGCGTGTGTGTGTGCAGAACTAAACGCCAGTGCGCATGCGTGAAATCCGCGCAAACCAGCGCTAACCCGGTTACAACTGCTTAAAAGTGCCTTAGTCACTTTGATAGACAGGTCCTGTACTCAGTTCAAAAGCAAAATAAAATCCCACTGTCAGTCCCGAACCCAGGACCTTGGAAACAATAGTCTGTATGACCTACCACTAAGCCATGACTCTTATACAAGAACATTGTGCTAAAATAAATATAACATGTAATAGTAGGGGTGAATGTAAAGGGAATATAGGATGTATAGTACCCAAAGCATGTCATTTAGAATTACTGTCAAAACTACTGGACTCCCATAATAGTAGTGTGTGAACAGAAACAGCCATGCTAGTTAGTATCTTGTAGGTAATAATGTCAGTTAATGTACATATATAAATGTATGTATATGTACATATATATATATATATATATATATATATATATATATATATATATATATATATATAAGTATATATCTATATATAGTTGTAGGTGTCATTGTGCATACACACTTACTACAGGGAATAGGAGAGAGGAATGGAGAAATGTGAATCTACAACACAGCCTGAATCATGAGAGAGATACTAACCTTTACACTCACAGAACAGTGTCCACAGCATACCAGCATGGTCCCCGCCCCTTACAATCTGAAAGGGCAACGCCTATCTCACATACCCTTTTATAGCACTGTCCTGAAATCACAGTGAGAACTGCAATCAGTACACAACTGGCTGTATGCAATTAGCGAATGCTGGCTTACAATTGGTGCAGAGGCCAAGGTGCACTGATTATGGCCTATAAAATCCTCTATAATCCGGACAATACTCCTGCACTTCAAATATTATCACCCCCTATAACAATCCTAGACCGCTTCGATCCTCTAACAAACTACTAATGCAGACTAGCAAAATGAATAACACAGCCGGTGATTCTCTCTTTGCAAACTCTGTAAGTAGATCCTGGAACTCACTTCCAGCTGATATTACCTTACTTTCCACCTTAGGTCAATTTAACACTAGACTCAAACAACATTTGTCACTTAACTGGCTATGTCAATGTATCAAGCCTGGCTAACTCCAATGTGTAAAATCTGTTAACCAGTTTACTGTGTAATTTAATTTAATCCAGACTTGTGCTCAGGACTAACTTTAACCTGTGGAACATGTTTAACTTGCTTACTTATGTAATCTCTGTAAATAATCTGTTTGTAATATGTAATGCTGGTATTATGTAATGCTGTATCTGCTTACCCTTGGAGCTTTTCTCCCCGGGCCTCCGCTGAAAATGGACATGCATCCAGTCGGACCATCTCGGTCAACAAATTTAAGATAAATAAATAAATAAAAAATATTACAGTGACTACAATACAAGTCAGACATTGACACGCACTGACAGCATGCTGAACACACTGGGGCATATGTGGGGACTCAGAATAGCATCCTGCCTGAGCATCACACACCTCCGCAGCTGGCACACAGGCATATGTTCCATCGGAACAGAGCACATGCCACACATGGCACACACATCCCGTGTGCCACACACTCACAGCCTGTAGGGCTACACAACACACCTGTCACAGACGTGTCAGGTACCTGTCTTGGGTGCTGCACTGGGGTCCCGCTCAACAGGCTGTATCTGGTGAAGGTCACAGTGATATGCCTCAGGGGCACTATGGTCCACCACAAAACACATGCATACAGGTCAGTCAGAGGCATGGACACATATGACTCACTCATTGACCATGCCAGTATGGCTGACCTGAGACATACCTCCCTGGACTACATGATAGGGAACATAGAATGGATCTCTCAGTATGTGGCACAGGCCAGTATGAGCCTGATCTTGGTTGCCAACATACCCTCACCAGGTATGCTACCACTATATGTGGGAAGGGTGTTGTATGTCTACATTATGCTCAGTCTCCAATGTCATTCATAGGGTATCCGCTGGCTGTCAATGTATGCTTACATGCTGGGGAAGCCACAATGATGTGCAAGGGTCATCTTGCACGTGACACCCATGGCCCGATGTATATTGGCACAGCTCCTTGATACACACATACTGCCTTATGCTGCAGGACACGGTTTACATAGCCACCTCCACGGGTATCACACAGGTTAGGACACTAACAGTGCTGCTACACAACAACAGCAGTGTACACCGCAAGATGCATGCACCGGACACTGTCCTCAGCATGGTGAACTGCAGTGTCTGTGCAGTACCAGAGTCCTGCTTCATGACTCACAGGTGTTACCCATCACTGACAGGTTATGCCCCGTACCATGCCTGTCGTCCCCTACACATGTAACACACATGGACAGGGGGGTGGTATCCCAAGGCACCACAGATACACACACCTCTAGGTTGTTGGCACAGCACAAAGCATCAGGGCATAATCATGTGCAGCTAACAGTGTGTTTGACTGCCATCTGGTTCATAGCCTGGCACACACAACCCTCCCATACACAGGAAGACCACCTATCCTCCATAACAACACTGGCAATATGACAGTCTCAAGAACTGTCTTTATATGGCTGGACTGCATCCAGCCAAACATTGTGCGTGAGCATTACTGTAGCTACAACACACTAGTTGAAGGGTTCACAGCATGTGGTCACTGAATTGCAGTGGAATGACATGGTACCACTGCCACAACAGGTGGGAACATGCAGCACCTGTACATCGACTACATGTACACTATATGGCCCAGACCAGATGTGTATCCCCTGCTGTAGGTATTTTACCATATACACCCACACTGTATTGACACATACCACGTGCGGCCCCTGCACAGTAAGACACAGTCATATTGGTATACATTCCAAATACCATTTATCCACTCGAGGCATGTGTCAGACATGGTAACTACTGCAGGTCACAGGTATTTATGTGTATGTGTCACACACATACATCATGTGTGCAATGCCATTGCTGGTTTAGGCAATGGCATGCATTGTTATGTACAAAGACCCACACAAGGTCATAATGTGTGACACAACCACACGTGGCAGTTGTGGGTTACCAAAACATACCTATCTGTACTCTGACAATGGTAATAGACACAGTAGCAGAGTGCACTATTGGCATTACTAGCCAACTAGCCCTGTTTGGCTGTGCTGATAGTGTGGTGACATCCCCTGTGTTTACTGGGGGAATATGCAGCATCTGGTGTATTGTAGTATTTCCCAAAAGGATCTGTTCTCTCACACTTGCATTTACACACACCCTACTACCCCCACACACACACGCACACTTGCCATTTGCAGGATTCATACTCCTATCTAACTAAGTCACGACACGTGAGAGAGACGCATTAGCAAAGCGCACTATTCGGATTACTAGATAGTTCCTCTTCTCTGGCTGTACTTATAGGGTGCTGACATCATCAGTATTTTGAAAGGGTAATGTGCATCAGGTAGTGTGATCTCCTGATTGCCAAAACTAACATGTTTTTCATACGGAAATGCACACACACAAACTCCCCACTTGCAGGTTTCAAACCCCTACCTAAATATGTTATGACACTTGAGAGTGATGCTGTAGCAGGTTGCGCTATTCTGAGTACTGGCAGATATCTCTACTCCAGCTGTATGTATAGGGTGCTGTCATCATCATTGTTTGGAAAGGGTAATGTGCATCATGTAATGTGATCCCCTGATTTCAAAAAAGCACATGTTTTTCATACAGAATTGCACACACACAGAGTCTCCACATCCAAACACACACACATGCCATTTACAGGTTTCAAACTCCTACCTAACTATATTATGACACTCGGGAGAGACGCATTAGCAGAGTGCGCTATTCGAATTACTGGGAGGTTTCCCTTCTCCTGCTGTACTTATAGGGTGCTGACATCATCAGTGTTTAGAAAGGGGAATGTGCATCCTGTCGTGTGTTCTCCTAGTTGCCAAAAGGGATATTTCCTTTATACAAACTTGCACACACACTAGCCCCCTCCACACACACAGAGCATTTGCAGGATTCAAACCCCTACTTAACTATGTTCTGACACTCGAGACGGACGCATTAGCAGAGTGCGCTATTCGCATTACTGGTAGGCTTCCCTTCTCCTGCTGTACTTATAGGGTGCTGACATCATCTGTGTTTAGAAAGGGGAATGTGCATCCTGTAGTGTGTTCTCCCAGTTGCCAAAAGGGACATTGCCCTCACACAGAATTGCACACACTCTAACCCCCCTCATCCAAACACACACACTTGCCATTTGCAGGATTCAAACCACTACCTAACTATGCTATGACACTCGAGTCGGACGCATTAGCAGAGAGCGCTATTCGCATTACTGGGAGGCTTCCCTTCTCCTGCTGTACTTATAGGGTGCTGACATCATCTGTGTTTAGAAAGGGGAATGTGCATCCTGTAGAGTGTTCTCCCAGTTGTCAAAAGGGACATTTTCCTCTCACAGCCTTTCACACACACAAACCCCACTCACCCACCCACACCCACACACACACACTGAGCATTTGCAGGATTCAAACCCCTACCTAACTATATTATGACACTTGAGGGAGACGCATTAGCAGAGCGCACTATCCAAATTACTGGGCATCTGTTCTGCACCTGCAGTATTTATAGGGTGCTGACATCTTTATTTCTACAGAGGTATGTACATGTAGTACTACCTGTCAGGTGGGGGATAGCATATATATGCTTTTGCAGCCACCTACGTCAGGGTCAGATATGCACATTGCACTGGCAGGTTATGTTCTATACCATGCTTTGTGACCACAGGACCTGTAACACACAACACAACCAGTCCAGAACACCACACCCACATCCAGGACACACACTTAGCTTCCCTGGGAACAGTGCCGGGATATGCAGGTGTTCACATACACCATTCCAGTTGTTAACATCAGGTACAGGCATATTGTGTGTGAGAACTACTCAGGCCTCTACCACTTTACCCTACAGCCACTACAATTTGTGGGTCCATGTGCTATGGCAGAACCACACACCACCACCACATGGGGGAATACATATTGCACCTGTCCATCTGCAACGTGGGTACCCACTGTTCCACACCAGAGGTAGACCACCATTGTTGATATCTGACAATACCCACCTTTACCTGGACATCCATATCCCATCTCCACCCCCCAGGCAAGGTTGTCACTGCACACAAACTGTATTTAGCACAAGCAGACTCTACACTTGTGAAGACTGGGGTGGACGACTTCAGAGGACCCATGCTGGGGGACTATGCTGGCCACTCAGCATAATCATTGACAATTGCATTCTATGAGCATGTGTACGGTTTGCATTGATCATGCTATCCCACATATACCCATGACTGCTCCACAACAAGACACCTGTCAGCTGTACACCAGCCATATATGCACCGTACAACAGACAGAGTGAGCTAATACATTGCAGAGCTGTAGCCCACAGAGGGAGGACATCTGTGAACAGTTCTGGCATGGCACTTCATTCACACATAATCATTACAACACAGTGTTGACAGTGGAATCGTCCAGAGAATGCAGATAGGGCACCCCTCAGTCTGTTATTGATGGACTCCTACTGTCAGAGATCCTCAGCAACCCTCTCCCAGCACACACTGACAACATGGCTGTGGCTTAGCACATTCAATCCCTGGGACCTCCACGGTGCCCCTGCTTGACAGAGGCACAGCTCACTAGCCTCACATGTTGCCTTCTGTGACCTACTTTACAGTGGCACAGTAGCCTACTGTCCTGGGGATGCAGATGCCAAGCACACTCTGGCTGAGCTGTCATTCCCTAGGGCAACAAGCCTAGTATTGACCTCTACACCCATATGTTCAATTGTCGGATGCACAATATTTGTTGTGCTGTTCTGTTTGCAGGTCTTTATTGCCATAGCATTCCCTATTCCTATGACCAACTTGTTTATCTGTGGAAGATGTTTGCATATGACGGCGATCCACTATATCACTTATGTCTCTGTAGTCATTTACTGTGTGCACTGGGCAGATTGCTGTGTTGTGGTTGGTTCCTGGACTGACATGTACAAATACCAGATATGTGTGGCCAACTGCTAAATGGAGATATGGCCTAAGTGTGTGAGCATGCCCAGTTCAGCCTTTCCATGGCATGTTGTCTGACATATGCCTCATTTATCAAAGTGTGTGAGCATGCCCAGTGTGAGCTTTCCATATGTTGCACTCTGAAGTCCACCACATATTTGGGTGTGTGTGCACTTCAACAATATCTCACGTTTATGGTTGTGTGTTGGGTGTCATGTTGTGTACTAACTGGCCAACTGCTTTGTGTCTGCCACAACAGGGATTATACTGTGCCTGCAGGGATTGCATGGGATACTTTGCAGACAGTTCTCAACATACTTTCATAATGACCTAACACTGTAGTACCGTATAGTGTACTGGTTCAGTACTTTCACTGTGGTGGACAGTATCCTGGGCTTTAGTCCTATGACTGCTTGACATCTTCATATTGAGCACAACAGACTGTGTAGGGGCCAGTTGTGCACATATGACCATGTTGCATTATGTTCAGATATAGACTACCTACACCAGGCTCGTCCAACATTGCTAGTGTATTCCACAACATGGGTGGACATTGGCAAACACTAGCAATGTTCCCTAGGCCATTTCTGATGCTAGTCACAGGGTGTGTTTGTCCTTCAACACACATTGCAACTGGAGTTTGTCATGACATATGTCATGGTTAGTATACTGTGCCTCCGTCTACCTCTGACATAACAGTGATACCCAGGGTTAGCCTACCATCTCCCATCCACTCATCAGGATTCCTCTTGAGGGGTGTCGATATGTGACTCTCTGGCTGACCTGTACCAGGAGTTTACTGAAGAGTGGGGGTGCCCTCTGTGTTATGGATCATTCTGTACAGCTTGTCCTATGTATGTCAGTGCTGGGGTTCAGGTCTCTCATGTGCAAAGCTCACTGCCATTCAGATTGTACAAGGTGCAACATGTTCATTCATTCCAGGTTGAACATGGCTTCATACATCAGGCACAGCTTGCCTGTAGCTGGGCAGTATGGCGGTGTGTGGGGCTGCAGTTTGTTTACTCAGCCAACACATGGCATCTGTTCATGCTCTTTGCTACTCCTGGTGGGGTACTGTTGTGGACTTTACAGTTGATGGAGGTGTCTGCTGTTGTATATCCCACAGAGGCTATTGTAGTCACTTGTGACACTGATGGAGGATGACTGCAGAGCCACAGTGAGTTCCCCTTATCTACATCTGCCAACCTTCATGTTTGGGTGGGTATATAGTATATGTTTCTGGCGAACACTACAGCCACATGTTTGTCCAGTGCAGGCTATCTATCACCTTTTGTAACCAGGTCTCACATTACATGTTAGGTACGTCATGGGTTAACACCTGTGTGGTAATTTGTGGGCACTTACTGTATATCCACGGTGGTTGTCTATACACAGTTCTGCAATTAGCTTGCTGACATGGCTATGGCTCCAGTTGTCTATTTGTAGGTGGCCCTTTTGTGGGTTGCTTGTGTCAGCTGGGGGTCGGATATGGTGGGCTGTTTGTACTCCTCTGCATACATGTTCAGTCACAGTCCTTCCATGTTGGCCTATACCTATGGGACATATATACAGAACGGGGGGGCAAGACCAGGCCTTGTGGGATGCCACTCATATCTGCTTTGTAGTCTGACATGGATGCGGCATGTCTGACCATGTCAGTTCTGTCCTTGGTCTGGTTTGCAACCCCTCTACTGACATAGGGGTATATATTTAAGCTGGTGAACATATCCATACTGAACTCGTACGGTATTGTCTAGAAGCATGTGCACGGTCCAGATACTCTGTGTGGACCACATTGCCCTCATCAATGACCTTAATGACTGCTTCAAATGGGTCAAACATGTTTAGGGGCAGGATCTGCAGTTACGACAGCCACACTGTGTAGGGTCCAGTATCAGTAGGTCCACAATAGCCTTCTGTCTGCGGTACATACTGATCCTTTCCATAGCTGTGCAGAACAAGCTTGTCAGGATCCTGGGGTGGTAGTTTGCAGTATCCATTCAGACAACACCTTTGTTGTGATGGACCACTGTTGTTGTACACTGCTCTTTGGGTACATATCCTGTGGTAAGGCTGACATTGGGCAGTAGTGTGATTTGGCATTCCATTATTCTTGGAGTCCATGTTGGCCTCAGCACAGGACATCATCACATACCTTTGCTGCTGTGCGTTCTGCTTTGCAGATGATGGCTGTTACCTCAGCATCTGCAATGTCAGGGGACCATCAGTCTGCTGGGATAGGTATTTTGCACTCTGGGGGGGGGATGCTTGCACTGCACCTGACAGGTTGTATGTTAGCAATATGTGTGTGTTTGGTATGTTGTTTGTAATATCTGTGTGATTCGGAGCATATCTGTGGATGCCCAACATGGTTCCTACCATCAGTTGGGTAAGCCTTGTGATTATCCTTAGTGTCCTGTACGTTTTGTATCTTCATAGGTTCATACTAGACTATACACCCTAGGCCATTAGTAAGCCTAGCCAGAGTGTGTGTGTCTTTCGCCACCCCTTGCTATGTTCTCTTATGGCCATTTATGAATTTCTTCACTGTGCCTCTGTCTGGTCGTGACACAGTGAGGACCCCCAGTATACATGTACGATCATCCATCCACTTGGCAATATTCCTGTTGAGGGGTGTCACTGAGGGGCTCTGCCTAACATGGATTGGGATCCTGTTTCTGGATGTGGGGAGCCTCTGGGTTATGTATCTGTCCCTCCAGCACATCTTATTTCATTGTGTGTTGAGGCCGAAATCTGTCACTCTCACAGCTCCAATGGCTTTGATTTCCTGTGGTGGAGCATGTCCATTACTCCTGTGTTGGACATGGCCTTGTACAACAGACATACAATGTCTCTGTGTAGGCAGTCTGTGACTGCATTCAGCTGGGGTGTCTACAGCCAGGCAGCATATGACATATATTTCACACCCTTTATCCTGTTGGTGGGGTAACTATGAGGTCTTCCGAACCGCTGCAGGTGTCACGTACGGTACATCCCATATGAGTCATTGTACTAGATTATGGGTCTGATAAGGGAACAGTACAGCTGCACAGTGACCTCTGTTGATGTAGATGTGAATCCTTTCATGATACGGTGTCCAATATCGACAATCTTCCTAGCCACATTGGCATTGTGAGTGTCACATGACAGATTACTGTCGATTACTGTCGACCTGTGTCCCTAGGTCCCTGATTACTCCTTGCATACATAATGGTTTGCCACCTATGTGGTAATTTGTGTGTACCTTGTCTGGTATTTGGTGGGACATTCATACTGTCCAGTGTCTTCAGGATGTCTGGGTGGAGTTCTTGTGTGTGAGAGTGTGGTCTGTCGCATGCTACAGACTGTACAGCAGTTTTGACTACAGTTGGGCTCACATGGGTGGTCTCTGCTGCTTTGTGCATTGTCAGTTACCTGGCCATATGGGTGTCTGTGCTGCATATGGATACTCCCCCTCCTTTGATGTTTTGGTGCAGGTGTTGGGGCCATAACACATGATATGTGGTATAACCTAGTAGTGCTGGTATGCTATCACTAGGCTTGCAGCAGGCTTCTGTCACTGCACAGACATCGATGTTCTCCATTATAGGAAGTGCCTCAGGGGCATGCATATTGCAGTTTACACATCTGGCATTGGTCAGCATTACCCTTATGTTTCCTACCACTTATGTTTTCTAGGGTGGTGGGTAGTCTTTTTGGCCTTGCCTACATACAGCTCTATGGAGGCAGCAAAGGCCTTATCCAGTATCCAGACGCACATGGGTAACAGGTGCAAGCCATCCCTGGAACAGCAGCGTGGCTTGTCATGCTTGACATCTCAAGCAGACAGACATTAGACCCTCTTGGACTGACAGCTGTAACTGTGCCAGCTGTTAAACATGAGCATTCTGTGTTTGTATTGTGGCATCATTCTTGGTGAGGGTTGGATGCTGCACACAGCCAGTGTCATACCGGTCTGGGGTACATACTCAGAGGGACCATCCATGTCTCTTTTCATGTTGACCAGGGAGGTACATCTCAGGTAATTCACACCAGCATGGACATTGAGTGCATCATATTTCTGCTTGCTTTGGGGTGACCTGCATACTTGTGTTATGTGGCATTTTGTGGCAGCTTACTCTACCCTTTCCCTTGTTCAGTCTGGTGAGTGGGACAGCAGTGTGTCTGCCTACACAGACATCTATTACAACTGTATCAGGTATGTTGTTTCTCCTTCTGGCCTGTGACTGTTTGGCACACCAGCTTTGCATACTACTCATTGCTTGTGCTATGTTTGAAGGTTGTGGTTGTGTGTGATCTGCTTTGGAGGCTTCTGTTGGTGTGGTGTGTTTGTAATTAAGGCCTCCGGGAATATTTGTCTGTGTTTATGTGTTTGGTTTACAGTTGTGGTAGGTCTATGTGGAACTGGGTTTGTGGTGTATGTGGTTACCTTCTCCTCCTGACTAGTTTTGACAGTACTGAGTTGCTGGAGCTCAACCTCTGGTTTGGATACATGGTTGCATCTATCACATATATTTGTATTTATTGGGGGGTGTTGTGGTTGTCTGTGTACTTGGGACTGGTGTCACATTGCCTCTGGATTCACAGATTCTACTTGTTGTGGCTGGACTTAGTGGATTGTATGTGTGGACATATGTTATTGCCATACTACTGGTCAGTGATTACTTCCCTTTTTATGTTTGCTCTATCATGTGGTAGCTTCCTCCTTCTCTTGCATGGTTTGGTAATGGCTGGAGTCCAGCATGCCAGATGCCTGCGTGTATGGCATTGTGTGTTGTTGTTATTTGTGACTGCATACTCCAAGCATTCCTGGTTGTGTTCATGGAATGCCTGTATAACATGTTCTGTGGTGTGTCCCATATTCTGCACTTGCACAGGGCCTTTCGTGGATTCAACATCAGATTGGAGGGCTGCAACCTATGCTTTACACATGTTTTTCAATGTGGTATTCTGGCCAGGGACTGGGGTCAGGATGTGTATATCCAGTGTGATTACTCTATGGTCTGGTCTTACCGGTGAGGGGTACACTTCTCATCTTGCCATCCAGTACACATGTTGCTGATTATCACACCCAGTATGCTTACCCCTCTTGTGGGAGCGGTACATTGTTCCTGGGCATTTTGGTTTATGGATTCTGGGAAATTTTCTCCTACTGTGTTGGTGCTAGTATAATGCTCCCGGTGTATGTCTGGGTATTTTCAGTCAAGCAATATAATGTGGTTTGAGGGGCTTGATATATTCATGTATTCCAACATAGGCCGGGTGCAGTTCCTGGTATTAGGACAGTAGTCTGCAGCAGGCTATATACTGGGAGGCGGTTTTAGCCATTGGTATTTAACCATGGCTAATCCATGCTGCTTCTTGTTGTGGTACCAACATGGGGGTGTGGTTATCCTTGACATTTATTGCTAGTCACCCTCCTTTTGTAGCTTGTTCCATGTTTTGCGGCTGTACAGCACAGTATGAGGTGTGACCTGGTAGTGTTAGGGTGCTGATGTGAGCCTTGACCCAGTTCTCTATTACAGGACTGGTATCTACATTCTCCATACTGTGTGCATTTACATTGCACACATCTTGCTGTTTAGACTTCTGGCATTGGGTAGCATTACATCTAGGTTCCTATCCCTTGTGGAACCTATGAAGGTGGGTTTGTGTTTTGAGACTTACCTATTCAGGGCATGCTGTGGGTACTGACAGCCTTTGCTAGTATCCATGGGGCATGGCATGATAGGTGCACGCCACCCCTAGCAGGTGGTGCATCATGTCATGCTCTGCATGTCTTCCCAGCCTGAAACACATTGGCTCCCCTTTGACTAACTGCATTACTTCAGCCAGTTATCATCCCATCATCATTTTGTGGCTTCATGCTTGGTGAGGGTGGATGTTAGGGTGCTCAGGTGTGCATATAGTACATGGTGTTACATTACTTAACACATGGCATTCATGCCTCAGGTGGTGCTGCAGGGCTGCCTCTGTCGGATGCGCATATTACACTTCCCTGTACATGTTTGTGAGCAGGTCATGTCATTTTAGGCATCCATGTTATTATTTGAGTGAGTCAGAGGGGGTATCATTCCCAGGGTTCCTACTGAGCCAGTGTATGTGCTATGCGTTGCCTCTTTGCCAAGGCCAGGGCATACTGGGCACGCCTCCTTCTGCCTACTGGGGCAGGCTCAGGTTGTTCCTCCTCCAAGTCACGCTCTGCCTGTGATGGCCTTGGCAATGGTGGGGGGCTGTTTGGCCTGGCCCTATGCTGGTCCTGCTGCAGCTGTTTTCGCAAGATCATATTATGTAGCATAGCACATACCATGACAATTTGGGTACATGTAGTTGGTGTGTACTGCAAGGCTCCACCAGATGTGTCCAGACACCGGAACCATGACTTGAGCAGCCCAAACACATGCTCTATTACATTACGTGTTTGTGCATGTGCCTCATTATGGCATTCCTGTTCAGGTGTGTGTGCGTTTCTGATGGGTGTCATCAGCCACGGCTCCAGTGCATAACCTGCATCCCCCACTAGGTGTCCGTGTGGGATGTCCCCATTGGCAAATGTCTGGTACAGCTGCGTCAAATGCCAGATGTGGGAATCGTGGTAACTCCCAGGGCAGCCAGCACACACATTCATTATTATGCCCTGGGCATCACACATGACCTGGCAGCTGATGGAGGGAAAGCCCTTGCGGTTAATGTAGGCCCTACCCCACTCACCGGCTGGTGCTTTGATGCATATGTGCGTGCAGTCTATTGCACCCACTACCTCAGGGTATTCCGCTATTTTGCTGGAAGAGACGCATATTGCTGGCCAATACCTCACGGGCATTGGGGAAATATACATGATCACTGACATGTGCTGACATGGCATCCAGGAACTGGTGCAGTACCCTGGAGGCTGATGCCTGTGATATCCCTATCATATCGCCAGTTAGTCTCTGGAAGGTACCTGTTGCTAGTATTCTTAGGCCAACACATACCTTGGTTTCCACTGGGATGGGTGCCCCTCTGTTGGTTCTGTGTGTGACGCATGGCCTGCACAGCTCAACAATTTTATGCAGGAGCTCTCTGTCCACTCTATAGCGCTCTACTATCTCCAGCTCATATAACCCGTGGTAGGTGACCCTGGGCCTGTACACTCTTCTCCGTCTCCTCACTGTGGGTTGTCTGGCACCATCTGCATTGTCACCACTCTCAGCAAGTCGCCTATGTCTCATTATGACAGCCCCTAACATTTCTGCTCTGAGTTAAGCTTTTTCAGTTTTCACTTCTATTAGCTTACTCCTGTCTTGCAGTGTCTCTTAAGAGAAACATCCTGCACTACTGTTTGCAGAGTTTTAAGTGCTGGGCTGGGCTACTATTTTGCCTGTGTAATTGCCTGCTTCTAATTGTTTTCACCTGCTAGCTTCAGCAGTTATCCCTGCTAGCTTCCTATTAATTCTGTTGCTTCCTTTTTCCTCTCTGTTTCCTCAGGGGGGAGCAACGTGCATACCATCAGAAACACGCTCACAGTGGCTTACACACGCGCACATGTGCTTACACGGTTCAGAATCTACTTATTCGGGTTAAAACGCGCGTACACCCGTGCAAACACTGTTACACGTCTGCAAACAGCCTCCAACATACTCAGCCTGCCCTACACACGCACACACTAGCGCAAACAGTGTTAAACATCTCCCAACACGCTCCCACATGCTCAGTCTGCCTTACACGCACGCACATTGCCCTACTCGCGCTTCATGATGCGCACACATGCGCATGCACGCCCAGCAAGAAACTTTGGTGTAAGTAACAGTGTACACCTTCCATTTCTTGACTTTCCATGACTTATCTAGTGGCACACCTCTTTCCATGATCTGTGTCTGTCATCTGTCATGTTACACTGACCTCCAATGAAATGCATTTCTTTCTACCATTCCCCCCTGTGATGTCACCTATCTCCTACTCTATTCCTCCCCCTTATGTATCTCTTACACTACTCAGACTGTGCTCATTTGCTATGTGACTGTGAGATTCAGTATCCTAACCCTCATTTACATGAGATTGCCTACTAATGCTTAGTTACATGTCTTAGACTCAGCTTCCCTCCTTAGCAACCACTACACGGTGGCCATGTTGTTTTTGGTCTGCTGGTCCCTGCATTGTCATTCCATGTATTGCATGAAACCCACATTTGTGGGTTTATAACCTTCTTTTTTATGGTTTTATACAGCGCAGCCCATTTGCGCGGGGCTGCGCTGGGTTTAACCATCGGCGATCGCCGAAAAAAAAAATTATATTTTTAATATTTTAGCATCGGGTTATATTGCCAATGGCCACATATTTGGCCATTGGCATGCTGCATGAGTCATATGCACCTTTTTTTTGGAGCTGACATGGCTCTGTTGTGGAATTTGCAGAAACGTACTCATTTGTCAACCGAGTACATTTCTGCAGCTAAAATGTCTCTTACACGGACTGGTTTCTGCTTTGTGGATCGCTAATATACCTCATTTGCATACCTTTCGGCTGCAAGTGAGGTATTTAGCATGTCCACACCCAGTCCGCTTAAGAGACGTTTTAGCTGGTCTCTTACACGGAGTTTAGGGCTGTTCCTGGATTGCAAGGCTTGCATTGAGTGTTGCACGTCTCTTACACTCCATGCAAGCCTTCGTGAATCCTGCCCATAATCTGCATTGTCAGTAATGGAATGTTTTTCTCTCTCTCCCCTCCCCTTATCTTCATTTACTTAATGTTATTATTACTATCATTATGATTTAATATTAACATACTTTGTTAAACTAACTACATTTTGGTAAAATGTGATTTATTATTGTTAGGTGTTATTATGATTCAATAGTAACATATATTTTGTTAAACTGTTTTGTTGGCATTATGGTTTAATTCTTACTAGCATGCCATTAACATACTAACTGTTATGTTACTTAATCTTGTGTTGCACATAATATATATTAAAATGCAATTTTAAGCTTTATGTATGTGTCCCAATTGCTTCTTCCTCACCTGGTGTTAAAAGCATTTTTTTGTCTTTTTCTTTTGCAAATTAATCTAGGCTGTGGAGTGCACACATATTTATCGGCTCATTAACCTAACCTCCCATCACCAACACCTTTCTTCCACCCCCACTGAGTATGCATCTCTCTCCCTAGTCTCTGTATCACTTTGGCACCTAATTCACTTCAGGAAAGTGTGCTAAAGGCTAAGACTTTGCTTCCCATTTCCTCTCTTTTTAAAACAAGGGTTCACTTCATACATTATCAACATCTGGCTTTACTCACCTAGTTTCTCCACTCTAAACACTTTTCTCACTGATAAGTGCAAGCCCCACTAAAAGTTTTTTTTGAAGCATAGGGATCTTCTGCTCCTGGCTCTGCCCACTCTGTTCGGGCTCTCGCCACTCCCCTATCCTACCCCCATTCCCATCCCTCACTTTCTTTACATATATATACTCTTACTCACTACATCCCTTCCTCCTATCCAACCATTCACCAATAAAGATGCCTCCGGAATCCACCAATAAGTGCACTCTTCCCTCTCCCTACCTACTCTCTAGTTATGTGGCCACTCTATCTCTTCACCAACATTTTCTTCTTCCTGTCTCTAACCACCTCTTACCATTCACCACTTTACTATCCATCCCCTTCACCTACTCTCTCCTACACTCCTAACACTGCTACTATCTCTTACCCACAATTAATCTCACCATCTCTCTTCCGTATTTCCCTATCTGACTTCTTCAAAGTTCCTACTTGTTCTAACTCATCTCTCTCCTCTGGTCAGAAACCTAGATTTCCCACTACCCTGAGCTTACTCTCCTCTCTTCTCACATTCTACAACACTCTTCTTTTGGATGGAGACATCCACCCTAACCCAGGGCCACCCACATCTCCCTTTCACAATATCACTACTCATATCCCTCTCCCCCTCACTTACCCCTTCCTACCAGAAATTCCCCTTCCAAATCTCTAAAAAATTTCTCTCTAAATATTCAAAGTATTGTAAATAAAGTAACAGACCTGCACTCCTGGATATCCAACACATCTCCTTACATTCTTGCCCTATCAGAAACTTGGCTGAAACCTCACATCCTTAACACAGAAATCCTACCTCTAGGTTATAATATCTTTCGCTCAGATAGAACCAATAAATGGGGAGGAGGGGTTGTTATCCGCTACTCTGAGTTACTTAACATGTCCTCTCTTTCCATCTCTGTTCCCTGCTTCTCACCTGTTGAAACACGCATCGTAAATTGTTACCTCAACTCTCACAAAAAAATTGCCATAGTCTCCATATACATTCCCCCTGGCAATAATATTCCCATCCTAGGGAACTTCCTGTCCTGGATCACTCACCATATCCCTTATTAAACTATACTTGGAGACAGTAATATAGACTAGACTAAACTGTCTCACTCATCCCTACCCATAGTCTTAACCTTCATGGTTTTCACCAACACATCTCCACCACTACTAAAATAAACAAAAACTCCTCATTCGGACCCATCCTTGACTGGATCCTTACTTCAGTTCCTCACCTATATCATACTCCCGGTATACTTCCTAACTCATTGAGTTACCACTCTCCAACCTTCATACACAGATTAATCCAACACTCACCTAAAGACCCTACTTACAGGGTATGCAGAAACCTTACCTGCTTTGATCCAGACATTTTAACTCCAAAATGTCTGGCATTAATTGGTCCTTCCTCTATCACCTCCCCCTCAATGAGGCAGTAAATTCCTTCAATAAGATTTTCCTTGACACACACAATTCTGTTGCTCCTTCCAGAAAAATCAGAATCAAATCCAACAATGCCCCCTGGCTAACAAAACAAACCCGCTCAATTATGCACAAAACAGATTCTTCCTGGAAAGCCTGGGTTAAAAACAAGTCTCCCTCTCTTACTGCAGACATACAGAGAGCTCAGAAACCTGGGAAAAACTTGTCAACAAAGACAAGAGAGCTTTTTTTTCCTCTAACCAAAGTAGCCCACACAAAAATCCACAAAACGTCTAGACTACCATCAACAACCTACTCCACCAAGGTAACCCCACTACTCCCAACTCCTTTCTTAACAACACTGCTTCTGAAACTGCCACCCTCCTTAACAACTATTTCATAGAAACTATTTAAAACCACACACTTAATACACAAAATGGTACGTCTCACTCAACACCTCCACTACCCCATAACAAAACTCTCCCCAATGCTTTTTCTTTCCAACTAGTCCCAATTACAATTAAATATCTCCCTAATAAACTTAAACCCTGCTCACCCTCAGCAGACCAAATACATCATAATTTCCTAAGAATAGTGGCACAATCCATTGCCTACCTTGTGTCTATTCCTATTAACCATTTCATCTCAGAAGCTCTGGTCCCTGACATTTGGAAATCCTTCTATGCTATCCCTCTTCACAAAGGCGGAAACTCTACAGATCCTTCTAACCTTAGACCAATTGCTATCCTGTCCCCCCCCCCAACCAAAATCTTGGAGAAGTGCAGCGATGTTTAGCTATTCAAACACCTTCTCGATAACAGTTTCCTCATTCCTACCCAAAACAGCTTTAGGCCCCACTATAGCATTTCTACTGCATTACTGTCATTTACCCAAATAATAGCGGAAGCCTGTGACAATAACCTCCTCATCTCCAGTATTTTCCTCAATCTTTCAAATGGCTTTGATACTCTATCTCATTCTAAACTTCTAACTAAACTCTCAGACCTACATCTCTCTATCTCCTCCATCAACTAATTATCTAGCTATCTCGACAGCAGGCAGCAATCTGTCCGCTGGCAAACTGTCCTCTCTCCATTCCTCCCTGTTAATACTGGAGTTCCCCCAAGGATCAATTCTGGGCCCCCTCCTGTTTAATATATTCACTAATAAACTTCACTCTGCTACCAACCTCTCTAAACTTCTACAGTATGCTGATGACTTCACCCTCATTACCTCTGCCCACAACATCCCTCACCTACTAGCTCTTACTCATCAAACCTTTTCTTCTGTTGAAACCTGGCTCTCTTATAACCAACTCATATTAAATAAAAAAAAATCCTTCTCTTCCTCACTAAAACACTTTCCCAGCGCAAAGCCTCTTTCCCTATATCCTCTCTCAACAACACCATTGTTAAACCTGAACCCCATACTAAACTACTTGAAGTTATCACTGCCAATGAATTAAAATTTGATATTCATATTCAACAAGTATAAAAAATACCCACCAGAAACTTGGACTTCTCTTTCAAAATCAAAAATTTCTGTCAACCACCTCCAAACCCTCCCTCACTCAGGCCTTACTCCTACCATGCCTTCTTTACACTGCCCCTGTCCTTACTCATGTTCAAACATCTATTACTAAACTAGAGCAAACTTATAACAAAATTGCCAGATTTGCTGCCAAACTTCCTTACAAATCTCACTACTGTCTTGCCCTTAAGTTACTCCAATGGCCAAAATTCTCCAAACAGCTACTTATACCCCAGCTACATATTGAACACTCTATCCTATATGAAGCCTCATCCTGTCCCTATATTTCCAATTTAGTCTCCTTTTATAACCTCCCTTATCACCTCCGTACTGCCAGTAAATGGCTCCTTATGTTATACAAACCCAACAAAAACACCGGTAAGACCCATAACAAATACTCTGTAGCCCATGTTTGGAACTCAATCCCTCTCAACATAAGAAGCATTCAGCATAAATACCTGTTTAAGAAAGAACTTAAACTTTTTCTCCTGAAGAGTTGGTCATGCCCTTGTCAAACTCGCACTTGAACTAGTCTCCTCTCTTCTCATCTGCTTTTCCTATCAGCTCTTCTTTCCCCTTGTACTTGCTCTAGCAAAGTGTATGCATACTGTACTCAGTGTAATATTCTATAAAACTTTTAATTGTTATTTGGCCTATGCTTATATATTGTTTTCAAATTTTGGAAATTGTACTTGTTAACTGTATTTTACCTATGCACTGTACTGCTGTGCACACATATTTGACTTGTACTTTATTTCTGCGACCCTACTTTAATGTTTTGTAAATATCATAATTACTTGTCTTATTTCTGGAGCATTTCTCCTCAGGTCTACACAGAAAATGGGCCCATGGCTCAGTTGGCCTAACCCAGTTAACAAATGTCAATAAATAAATAAATAAACTGGATTAATAATTATGATGTTCCATTCTGTTAATACTAACAATGGTTTAGTTATTACTAACCATAACTTACTGCTATACCTCATTTACTACAGCACGACAAGGTTCCGGTTGATCTGCATGCCTTGCATCCTCCGGCTGTGGCACTGGGTCCCAGCATGTCTGGGACCCAGACCGGTGGTGCTCCCTCTACCGTCCCTGCACTATCTGTAGCATTGGGTAGTTCCGCCCCACAGGATGGGGCGCACCCCCCCCCCCAGAAGCAGTGGTGGAGGGGGAGTTGTCACCAGAGCTGAGCTGTCTGTTTTGACATGCAGGATAGTCTACCATGGGTTCAACTGCTGCCTGCGCCAGTTTGAGGACATGCTGGCCAACCTAGTGGGGTAGCCCTGCCCCAGTGCCCAGCCTCCAACACTGCCAAACCTGGGGCAGTAATGGAGCAGTGCTGACAGTCCCATAGGTGGGGATGTGACTCATGCTGCTGCCTTGGGGAGGCACATGGGACTTAGATTCCACAACACCCTTCCCTACTAAGGTGTTCACCCCCTCATGTGTCGCAGACTGCCCTGTCTGTTTTGTCTGTCTGCAAATGGATTCTCACCTACCCAACCTACATCCCATACATGTACCTCTGTACCTTCCCCAACATTATACTCTCACCTTAAAAAAGAATAAAAATGGGCACCTGTCCTCCCAAAAAAATATATTGTCCCATAAACAGCTCTCCATTTTGCACACATGCCCAATGGCCACATGTAAGTTGGTCCAATTGGCTTGGCAATGCAGTTATGTTGTCCTCACCCCTCTCTCTGGGGGTGAGTGTTCAAAGTCATGTAAAAAGTCTGTCAAAGTGGACAGTTGTTGCTCTACAAGAAATGGATAGCTATGCTTCTTTCCTACACCCATCCTGCACATCCCTACCTGCATTTCACTATGTTTTCCCCCTGCTTGCACCCCATTTCACCATTTTTCTAACCCCCCATTTTTCTTTTTTTTATATTTTTTTAGCACAATGCTGCACGATGCACTGCATCATGCAGCTTCGCTAAGCTCAGCTAAATAGAGCTATATTGACTATATGTGTTTTTAAAATTGTAATCCACACTTACAAAATAAACACGTCCCATATATCAAACCAAAAACCATCATGCCTGCAGACTAGTGCAGTAAAGTGCAGTTGTGTACACTTACCATAAATGTAGATGTTCGAGTGTATTCATGGTTGCAGTCATTACATTTGGGTTATCTGCCTTGCAGGTAGCTCTCAGCTGGCCTGAATACCAGAGTCTTGGATTCCTGCATCAGATGCTGTCTCTTCTTCCATGATGTCATGTCGTCAGGGGTATAAAACATGCAGCCGATGCCATTACATCAGTTTTTCTTGCCCCAAATGTCAGGTGCCCCCATAATGGGAAGCAATTATATGTTATGTTACACCTCCATCAAAAAGCAAATACACCAGAAAGCTTAAATACACCAAACAAGAAGAAAAGGTAGAGCCAATAGAAGCCAGGGGAGGGGGCTGGAGGGAGGGTAACCAAGACTGCAACAGTGAATACACTCGAACATCTACATTTATGGTAAGTGTACACAACTGTACAATATTCTTTGTGTTTCACTGTTGCAGTCATTACATTTGGGTTGATTCCCAAAGCTAAGGAAGGGAGGAGGAAGTCAGAGAGCATTAGGACTAGCTAATAAGCCCTGCAAGACTGCAGTGGCAAAACCAGCTCTGGTTTTAGAAAAAATAGCATGTGGTAATGCTTGGTGAAGGTATGTACAGAGCTCCAGGTAGCAGCTTCTAGGATGTCCCTGGTAGGGACTCCTCTGAGGAAGGCTGTAGAGGTAGATGCAGCCCTGGTGGAATGTGATCTTATCCCTTGTGGGGTAGGTTTTCCATGGTGCTTATAGCAGAAATGAATGCAATGGGCTATCCATTTAGAAATGGTTTGCTTTGAAATGGCCTTCCCCTCTGCCCCTGTAGCAAATCCAACTAGCAGCTGTTCAGATTTTCTGAGAGGCTTAGTCTTGTCCAAATAAAATCGAAGTTGTCTGTGCATGTCCAAAGAGTGCAGTATTCGCTCACCTTTGTTTTGTGGATTCGGGAAAAAGACAAATGAATGGACTGATTTAGGGCCACACTAGACACCACCTTGGGCATAAAGGAAGGATTGGTCTTGAGGGAAACCCTGTCTGTATGGAAGATAATGAAGGGCTCCACTGCCATGAGGGCCTGTAGTTCAGACACTCTTCTTGCTGAAGTGATGGCTAGAAGGAAGGCTGTTTTCCAAGAAAGGAAGTTCAACTCTGCAGTTGCAGCTGGTTCAAATGGAGGGAAAGTGAGCTTTTCCAATACAAAGTTAAGGTCCCAGGATGGAGTAGGGGCTCGCCTGGGGGGGGGGGGTCTTACATTTTTGGCCCCTCTGAGGAATTGCTTTAGCAGGGGGTGAGAGAAGAGGGGTGGTTCAGTGTTATAGTGTGCTGAAATGGCAGAGGCATGAATTTTAATTGACGAGAAGGATTGGCCCTTGTGGAGCATTTCTGTTAAATACTGAAGAATATGAGGTAAGCTGGGCATTGTTGTGCCCATCCCCTGAGTCTGGCTCCAAAAACAGTATATTTTCCACTTTTCAGCATAAGATTTCCTAGTACTAGGCCTCCTTGCTTCCAGAATGACATCTAGCACCTGCTTACTGAGGGATGCTATTGGTCAGCTCAAGGAATTAGCCAGGTTGCAAGGTTCAGGGTCTGAAGATGAGGCTGCAGAATCTAGCCTGCCTGCTGGGACAGCAGGAAAGGGGTCTGAGGTAGGTGCCATGGTTCCAGCAGTATCATACTGAGCAAGAGGGGGTACCAATGCTGGCATGGCCAGTCTGGTGCAATCAGTATTGTCTTTGGCTTGTCCTGTTTGATCTTTAGCAGAACCTTCGAGAGGAAAGGCAGAGGGGGAAAGCATAAACCGAAAGGCTTTCCCAGGTAAAGGACAGGGCATCCACTTTCCAAGCTTGACTGTGGGGTGTCCTTGTGCAGAATTTGTCCAACTGGTAGTTTTGAGGGGAGGCAAACAGGTCTATCTCTGGTGTCCCCCGTTTGTTCCTCAAGAGGTTGAATATTTTTGGTTCCAGTTTCCATTCATGTGGGTCCATGAGATTTCTGCTTAGGTCGTCTGCCAGTAAATTTAGCTCGCCTGGCAAGAATTGAGCTTGTAGGTGTGCTTGGTAGCTCAAGGCTGTATTCCACAGAGCCATGGCTAGTCTGCAGAGAGGGTACGAGTGGGATCCTCCCCTGCCTATGTACCACATAACTGTGGTGTTGTCTGTCTTTACCAATAATTGTCCTGGAAGGATGTGGTCTTTGAAGGCTGTCAGGGAATTCTGTATAGCTAACATTTCTTTTTGGTTGATATGCAGGTGCATCTGCCTCAGGTTCCATTTGCCCTGAATGCACTGCCCTGCCAAGTGAGACCCCATGCATAGTCTGATGCATTTGTTGTTAGGGTTTGGGTGTCAGGGAGTAGAGTGAAAGGGAGTCCCTTGTTGTGGTAGCAGGCCTCTGCCCACCAAAGGAACTCTGTCTTTATACAAGGAATGATAGGAATCATTGATTCTAGGTCCTGAGAATGTTGACACCATAGACTTTTTAGATACCACTGTAGTTTCCTCATATGCAGTCTTGCATATGGAATTAGTAGAATGCAAGAGGCCATGAACCCCAGGGCTTGCAGAATTTTCCTTGCAGATAGCTGGGTCTTTGTGGCCAGTAGTTTGAAGTAGTCTGTCAAATAAACTTGTTTCTCTGGAGTGAGGAAAGCCATCTGGGAAGTTGTGTTCAAGCTTACTCCTAGGAATACAATCTGTTGGCAGGGTACTAGGTGAGATTTCTTTTCATTTATGGTGTACCCCAGTGAGGTTAGAAGCTTCTTTACGGATGCCAGATGTTTTAATAGCAAGTCCTAGCTTTCTGCCTGAATCAGACAATCTAGGTATGGGTATATTTGAAAATTTCTCTGCCTGCAAAATGCAATGGCGGGAGCTAGACACTTTGTGAATACCCTGGGCGCAGTAGATAAGCCAAAGAGAAGTGCAGAAAAGTGAAGCATAGGTATTTTCTTCAAGATTCCCTTATTGGAATGTGCAGGTAAGCTTCCTTTAGGTCTAAGGTTTCCAACCAGGCATCTTTGCCTAGCATAGGAAGCAGCAGTTGAAGCGTTAGCATTTTGAATTTTGGGATTACCAAAAAGGTGCTTAGAATAGAGTGGTCCAGGATAGGATGCCAGGAGATGTCTTTTCTGGGTACCAGGAAAAGTCTTGAATAAAAAACTTGTCTCCTTTCTTCTGTTGGGACAGGTTGATTAGGCCTGAAACTTAGAAGAGAGAGAATCTGCTGTTGAGCCTCTGCCCACTGATTTGGGGGTAGGTTTGGCCAACCATTTGGGGTTGATAGGGTGTGGAAGTGGAATCTGTAACCTTGAAAAACTATATTTAAAACCCATTTGTCCTGGGTTATGAGTTCCCAGTTTTTTGCATGCAGGGCGAGCTTTCCTCCTAAGGGAGCAGGCAGTTGAGCAGGGCTTGGAAGGGTTAAGTCTTTGTGACATTTTTCCATGGGGGGGGGGTCTTACTACTTCCTGCTTTGGAAGTGGGAGCCCCCCACTGCTTAGGCCTGTGTGCAACCTGTGACTGTAACCTAGGTGGTCTGCTGTTCCTGGGTATGGACTGAGAAGGCCTGGAAGAGATTGGAAATGACCAATTCTTTGAAGGCCAATGCCTACTAAATTTGGGAGGCTGTACTTGCAGGAAAGTTTGCATAGATTTAGGTTTTTCCTCCATCTTTTTGAGGACTTCTGCTTTATTGCCAAACAGGCGGTCATGGTTTAAGGGAGCATCCAGTAATTTAGCTTTAACATGATCTGGCAAGTTTTGTTCCGTAAGCCAATCATGCCTTCTAAGTACAGACCCAGTGACAGCAGCCCTGCAAGATGCTTCTAAAGAATCAAAACCACATTGCAAAGTATGTTTACCAACTTGTTCAGCAGAATGCATTAAATCCTATACTTCTTTGTGTTCAGCACAGTCAGGAATCAACATCATGTTCTGTTTAAGTAGTCCTATAATATGCTACTGGTACTTTAACATATGGAACTGGCAATTTAAAGCCCTAATATCCAAAGTAGCAGAAGTGTATACCTTCTTACCCCATCTGTCCAAGGCTCTAGAATCTCTATCAGAAGGGGTAGGATTTTTGGCAGCAGTAACCTTAATGCCCTTTGGACCTTGGGAAATGGTCTCTGGATCTGCAGTAGGATTCTTGAAGAGGAACTTGTGAGAGTCAGGTACTCTGTAATACCTGTCAGGTTTTCTGGGAGCTGGAGGTAAGTGTCTGGGGACAGGCTAGATTCCAAGAAAGCATCATCTACAATGTCCAGAACAGGAGGGATAGCTAAAGGCCTGTGTTGAAAAAGGAGTAAGAATTCCCTAACCCCTCTTTTTGGAGTCAGAGTAATCCTGGCTTTCCCTAAGAGTGTGCAATGTTTCACCAAAAGAAAAATCTTCTGGAGGGGAAGCAGAGGGAATAAAATCCTCTGCGTCAGAATCCTCATAGGAAGATAAGGGCATATCCTGGTAATCAGAAGAAACAGAAATATCAGAATCCTGATCAGAAGAATCAGAAGGAAAATCAGTTCTAGGTCTCAGAGACAGAAGGCTGGCTTCCCCTAATTAAAGTAATAAGGTCTTCAGCCATTCTAAGCATTTGTTTTTTAGGCATATGGGCTTGACCATGCAGTTTGGACGTCAGTTTTCTAGGCGTAGGTCGAGTTTTAGGCCTAGATGAAGAAGATGGCGTCGGTTTAAAATGCAAGCCTGTAGGCCTGAATACACCCTTAGAAGCCGGTGCCTGCACAGTGGCTCTGGACCCATCCAAGGTAGAGATATCCACAGGTTCCACAGTCGAAGAAGCATCTTGCAGCATACTGGACTCGGAATGGGTCTCGTAGAGGCCTGCGAATCTGAAGTAGCGGGTATCAGGGGCTGCGAAAGCACCTCACTGAGTACCGGCAAACTGGCGACTAGCTTAACAGAAGCGTTGTCGGCAGTTTTGGACCTATGTGGTCTGTCTCTGTCTTTATCCTTATGATTTTCAGAATATTGGTAGTTGGATGGCTTACCAAAGTAATTTCTGGATAGTTATACTGAGTACCAAAATAAGTTGCAGCAAAAATAGACAGACGACGAATAGTTTGGAGGTTGAATAAGGCACAAAACCAACAGCAAGGGACGTCGTGGTCTGGGCCTAAGCAAGGAATGCAGTACAAATGAAAATCTTTATGAGATATTTGCTTTCAGACAATTGTTAACTTTTACTGACATCGGTTAAGAGCAAGAAAAAGGATTCCCAACAGGGTACTTAGCTTTTTTGAAGACTTCGGTTCTGAAACTCAAAAATTTTAATTTCAGGAGTTGGCTGATTACTTCGGGCACCACGCAGCAAGAAAGGCTGATGCAATGGCATTGGCTGCATGTTTTATACCCCTGATGACCTGACGTTATGGAAGAAGAGACAGCATCCGACACAGGAATCCAAGACTCTGGTATTCAGGCCGGCTGAGGGGCTACTTGCAGGCAGATAACCCAAATGTAATGACTGCAACAGTGAACCACGAAGAACATCCTGCCATGCCACAGAACTCTTAATTAAAACTAGTGGTTTAAACAAAACATATTAATTGCCAGTTACAATCATTAAGCATGTTTCAGCAGAGCTGCGCAGCCCAGAGCACCGCACAAACTTGACTGAAAAGTAATGGAAAGAATAGGAGTGTACCTTGAACTCTGGTGTAATAGTACAATGCTAGAAAGTCAAAGACATAATAATGGATGTAAGTGAGGCCTGTGATAGCAGATAAATGTGCCCTTTACCAGCAACATGTAGAAAGACACCTGCTAAGGCATTAATGGCAAAACACGTTCAGCTGGGAACCTCGTGCAGAAATACAGCCATATAAAGCCATGCATATACTAATGGATGTAGAAAATGTATGTCACAGCCTGTACGTGTGCACATACATATTACAAATACACCTGCTGTAGTGGTGACTCAGTAGCTCAGTCTGTTAAATGCTTTTTTAACAGTATATTTGGCTACACACAGTCCCGGGTTCAAATCCAGTGGTGTGTAATAGTGGAATTACAATATTGTGAAGCCAGCAATTAACAACTGAGTCATGCACTCTTTATCCTCACAATGCATATCAAATGAAATGTCTGTTTCTCACTGATGGAAGTCACAGGCTTGCAGATAGAAACATATTTCACATATCCCTATAGCAAAAAGTGCATAAAGTGTCACATCATGTATTAATATGCATTCACAGAGAAATTCAACTCAGGTACTGCAAATGAGGGCTACTAATATCAGAGTGCACCACACTATCCTTTCAAACTCACAGTGCCAATCAGCACAGCTGCATAACTAACATACACATTTGAAGTACCTGTTTGTAACAAGGACTGCCCTCATACATGCTCCAAATTACTACCAGACTGTAACGCATGGCCTGACAGTCGGTGAAATGGTGGACATATTGTTATATTTATCCCCCATGTTGCTCAAAGACACAACAAACATGTGGGCTAGTACTCTGTTAGTGATACCATTGCCTAACATACTTACTTTAAACACATGCCTTAATTGGACTAGAAAGGGTACCCTCACTCTGGCTCTTGCCTCTTCTACAAGGCTGACACAGCTCCCACAGTTACTCCTTCAGCTTGTTGTCCTCCAAAGTGTTCACTGTCTCTGCTTATGCCTATTACCTGCAGCAGGAGCTGCTGCCTGTAGCATGCCCATCTATATGTAAAAGTTGCTGCTACAAACCTACCCTCTGTGATGAAGTAGTCTCCTCACCCCAGTAATGTCCAGCACAACATATCAGAAAAGGCCCCTAATCTACATTAAGGCCTTACATATTGTACTCTGTTTGCATGTGATTGGCTGATGATAGTGCAAATCAGCTGTGCTGTCTGCAATTAGCATTTCAGAACCACAGACTGGTTAAGAGGCAATCACCTCCTGATGAGAAGCATGTTAAAAAGGTGAGCAGCTGGCTATGGAGAACCAGTCTGTATGAAACTTTCCTCACACAGAAGATGCATATGCAAAATATTAACCATCAGCACATATCAGCAGAGAAGTACTGCATTCCATCAAGTATGTAATCATTTTGTTTACATCAGGATGCAGATGTGTGAATATACTTACAGGGAATAGGGATTACAGCAATAAACCATTCTTAGAACTGTGAGAATGACATGTCAATGATCTCCAGATTTGCTACACATACAGAGGATATGCAATACCTCAAAGGTGGAATGTATACTGTCAGTGTGGCACACTGGGCTTGTGGGACTCCCCCTTTATACTGGTTATAATAGCACACTGTTTGGCACAATTGTTTTGACATATCAGAGGGGTTGGCCCTTGGGGACACACTGCAATACACTCCAGTGTCGGCCTTATGATCATACAGCAGTATCTGTCATTGCACACATGGGAATAACTGACTATCAATAGTATTCTAGTTGTATCCACATGCTTAGTATGTTTGCTCACTGTGGAATATTACATGTGTGATCAAGCAGTAGACACTGCCAGCCATTCTGTCCTTGCTGTATTTCTACATAATGTACTTCCCTATATGTGATCCTGAACATGTGTTCCCATGTTGTTGTCTTTCAGGAAACATATTTGCATGACAGCATGTAGCTTTCATGGATGCAGAGAATGAGTTGATATTGGAAGGGCTCTATCAGCACCATGAAGTCCTACTGTCCAGGGGGAGGCACAACAGGGAACAGTGGGAGGCATTGTGGGCTGAACTTGTCTGGGATGGCAATGCCACAGGTCATCAGAACAGGAGATATGAGCAGGTTTGACACCATGTAATGGACATAATCAATACTGCACACAGAAGAGGATCAGATGTAGCCAGGGATTGTGGCACCACCAGTGGAAGGCCTGCAGCAGAACAACCACTCTTAGCTGCAGAGGAATTCCTGACAAATCTAGGCACACATGACAGCTCCCAGGCATCCATCACACCCTACATCGTGGATGTGGGTGCCACAGTTTCCATGGCAGAAGAGCATGCGGGTAAGCTCAGGTTGATCAGCATTGCAATACTGTAGCATTCGGTGTGTCAGGGCATACATAGTCTTATGTGGGTGTCAGGTCTGTCTGCTTTGGGGGGAAGAAGGGTTTAACTGCAGTTTGACTGACATGCTCAGATTTTGACTATTACAATAATCAACACAGTAACTACTGTACATGTCAGATTTATGGATGTATTACCATGTGCTGGTGGAACATGTGGTGGTACTCACATGACCTCTCCCTCAACTTTTCACAGGTCCGTCAGGTGTTGCACAAATGCATGGTTCTGCTCCTGGTAAGCATGACACTGTTTTTTTTTACTGATGTATGTTTACAGCACTGCAATCCCTAGACTGTCATCCCAGGCCTGCTGCCTGCACTGCTGTACTGTTGGCATGATTGCCAAATGCAAAAATAGGGGCCAGCACTAAATGTGGTTTAAATAACTCTATATTTATTAAACCATAAACACCAAAAGAGCAGGGTAAAAACCCTTAAACCCCAGAGGATCCAACCAGACCAATTTCAGCTGAAATAGCCTTCCTCAGTGTTAAACAGAATATAGTCACATCCCAGAATTTATACAAATCCATTATTTAGATATAATTGGTTATTGGTTAATCACAAATGATCATTTCACCAGGCTGAAAAAGCCCACCTAATTTAATAATCCATTTCTTCTCCTTAGCATAAAGAATATCATGCCACCCAGATTTATTAGTCCTGTCACCCATAGTTTTATCAATAACAGTAAATCTGTAATAGGCATTAATATGTTTAAGTGTATGCTTATATAAGGCATTAGATTGTTTCTTATTCCTAATATTGCTCAAATGTTCACCAATTCATAAACGTAACGGCCTAGAGGTTTATGAAATGTAAAAGGCAGAACATGTATACATTGCCAAATATATGACCTGGTCCGACCCACAACTGGCCAAATATCATAAACAAATGGGATATTCTCATTGCTAAACTGTTTAGTTTTATTCACTCTAATGCAGTGTGTACAATGACCACAAGGTACACAACCACATAATATCTCCTCTGTAATGGTACATTGCTGTTGTACCATGGGAGTTTCCCTAAGGTGCTTGTAATGATTGAAATACGAAGTGTCCTCCCTCTCCGAAATGAAAATAGGCATCTATTCCCTAAGATACCTGATAACCTATTGTCAGATAGCAGTATGCTCCAATGCCTGTTAATATCCATAAATGCCCCTGTGCTCTGTCCATAAGTGGTTACTAGCCTCAGAGCCAATGTCTTATCAGATGAATGTTCCTTATATGACAACAGGTCCTTCCTAGCCTGGCTGGAAGCCCAGTTACTGGCAGAAATTATATTGCCATGTTTATAACCCCTGTTTTGGAATCTTTGTACCAGATCACTCCTACATTGCTCATATTTTTCCATATTGGAGCAAACAAGTTTGACTTGAAGAAATTGTGATTTGGGAAAATTTCTAATAATGTGTTGTGAGTGAAAGCTAGATGCATGTAGTAATGAATTATATTGTGGGTACTTCCAAAAAATTTCACTGTCAAGGGTGTTATCTTCCTTCCTTGTGATAAGGACATCCAGAAAAGTGATCTGATCTGTATGGTAATGGACAGTGAATTGGATTCTCCACTTATTCCCATTTTAATATTCTACAAATTCCACAAGGTATGTGTTGTCCACTCTCTAAACCAACCAACAGTCGTCTAGGTAGCGCCTCCAGATATCAATTTCTTCCAGGTACAAATTATGTGCAGGGTCATAAATAAGATGGTCTTCCACACAGACCATGAATAAATCAGCATAAATGGGGGGAAAAGATGCCCCCATTGCTGTATCCTGTATTTGCCAATAACACTGATCCTGAAAAAATAGAACATTCTTGGTTAGAACATGCTCTGCTAAACACACCAGAAATGTACTGAATCCAGGATGATAAAGTTCACTTTTCTCCAACCAATATTGTAACGCACAAAGAGCAGCCCAGTGTGGAATATTAGTATAGAGGGCTGTGACATCAAGTGCACAAATGAGCCAACCCAGTTCTAACTGCATGTCAGAAATGATGCCTAAAAATTGGGTGGTATGCTGTATATGTGCTCTAATAAATTTTAATAAAAGGTTGCAGATATTTAGTTAGGAACTGTGAAAGTAGTTCGGCAAGTGACCCCCTGCCTGATACAATAGGTCTCCCTGGTTGATTGTTTAAATCTTTGTGTATTTTAGGTAAAAGGTAAAAATACTGTGATTTGGGATCCTGTACAGTTAAATGATATAATTGCCCTTCTGGTGTTTATGGTTTAATAAATATAGAGTTATTTAAACCACATTTCATGCTGGCTCCTATTTTTGCATTTATTTTCAATTTATAGGACCTGTGCACTTGCCGTATTTGCCAGGATCTTTTTTGCTTGATGACTGTCAAATGCACACATTTTGTCTGACTGTACACGTTAGACTCACACCCATGCCCTTGCAGGTGTGACCACACTGATAGACGTGACAGTATTGGTAGGATACTAGAGACTGTCTGTGTCAACTGTGCAGAGTCTACACTGAATGTCAACAGTGTATCTCATTGCTGCTGATTAGATTGCAGTGTAATGAGAGTTTATTTACAAGTAACTACAGCTGTTAGTGGGAAGAGTGCTGTCCTCAAGTCCTACTATATGAGGTTGTTTTTTTCAACAGGTCTGTCATAGTCATGACAGTGTATAGAGCCTTACATATATCACAACGCAGTACTGCAGAGCATGCTAGTGCAGGTGTTAATGTACTGCTTTTCCCTTTCTTACCACAGGTGACCAGAGGGGTTGGTGTCTGTCCCGTACACAACCTGATGTCAATGTCTCCTCAGACCTTGATGATGATAGTGGCCACAGTGAGGCACAGGTGGGGGTTTCAGGGGCTGTATCTGTCCCAGAGGCTGACATCTCTTTTCTGCCTTCACTGTCATTGCACACAGTCTGCCCACACATACCCAGTCCCAGGAGTCCACAGATATTGGACAGTCAGACGGTGGGGGCACTGAAGAGGAAAGTGTAGCAACTATGGCTGCAATGAATGTAGACACTGGCCATAGCCAGATAGCTGGTGAGGTTCCACACAGGTGAACTGACATCCATCACCTGTTTCAGGTGTCACATCACGGGTCACACACCACATGTTTCGGGCCATCATGGAGGCACAGGCATGTTCTAAATGGAACTCCAGATGTATGCTTAGGGTTATGGATGCCGCACATTCTGACATCTGTGATGGCCCCCACCGCATTGGTGACACTCTGTAATGGTTCAGTGATGCAGTGGACAGAAGATGGGCTGAGATAGTGTCTGTCTTGGACCGCGCATTGTCTGTGCTGGAACATCTGGTTGGAGTTGAGCGTCGGTCTCATGGACATAAGTCAGCAACTCCATCAGCTGACAGTCTATGTGGCTGTGCACAATTACACTCCTGTAGTGCCAGTACATCCAGCATTACAGAGGAGAGTGTGCTGTCCACACCACAACATGGCAGGTCATGGGCTTGTGGTCTTGGGTGGCCCGTGGATGACACAGTCCCAGCAGACAGCAGTCACTGTCAGGTACTAACACCGATTCTGACCTTGGGCATGGAGCTGCCAGTGCAATTCCTGGCAGAACCAGTTCCTGTGTTTGGGGCCAGAGAGGGTGAACTGTCAGCTTTACCATGTATGGTCCAAAGTGGTCCAACATACACACATGTAGGGCTAGCACTGAGCTTGACTGTGTACATGCACACACTTACACACCACTGTCAAATGCAGGTCAGCTACAGATAGACACAGCACCCTTCCATGGTCCATCTTACCTGCTTCCTTTCCTGACTCACACACATGCCATCAACTGTTTGGGTCAGACTAGGTCTCCTACACCCCCACACAACACCCTGTGCAAGTGATGATACCTGTGCCACATTCCTGTCATCCTCACCATCGGTGCAGGGAAATTAAGCTATGTGTCTGATGCACAGGTTGACTATATTAGTTAACATGTACTTGTGTAATGCAGTGCCATTTTTCCATGCCACTTGTAGTGGTTACTGACAAATACTGTATGCTGGCAATTCTCATTAGTACTCCACATACAGTAGTTTACCTTATGCTGTATGGCTGTATACTTACACAATGAAAGGTGTGTCACAGACCTGTTTCTGTTTCAGGAGTCTGTTGGGAGAACCTATGGGTACACAGCGGCAATACAACAACACAGGATGGCAAGTTAGCACAGCAGATATATGTCTTCAGCAAGGTACATCACTATAACTGCATGGCTACATAGGTTCATATGTGTATAACAGGCTAACAGGGACAATGGCGTCATTCAGCATACTCATGCATCCCTAATCTGTGAAAAGGTCTGATACCCCTGATAAGTGTCACGGAGATTCTAGGAACTAAGACATCTACAAGTTGTGGTGCTGGAGATGACCCATCTACAAATATCCTGTGTCCAGTACAGACAGTTGTCAGACACCAGTTATGATTGTCGTGTTCTGCATCCCATTACTTGACATGAACATGTGTGTCACAATAGATGTGTGCTTCACATGCACAGAGGGCATTCAGCATGTACTATGTACACCACATTGATGTTGCAGTCATGTAGAACTGTGAAGAAATGTGTTAGTCATTTCATGGATACATAGGGGGTACAACATGGGATCTGACACCTCCCTGTCTGGAGCCTTATACATCCCCTCCAAAGCATTTTACTGACAGACTGCACATGTATGGTCTTGACACGGACACCATAGGACATGTTATCTACACTGTGTATTGGTTTACCATGGAACCTGTGTGGCTGCAACAGTTGTACGACATGCCTGTGTAGTGACATAGCAAGGGTGCCAATGCATACAATGATAAGTGTGATGACTGCCACAAGCAGTATAGCAGTGACAGTCTGGGATTTCTATCTCATACCTGTCTGTATAGGTTGTACAGCAGTGACTGCATCCCCACATCTGACCGAGCATTGAAAGGGAAAGGCTACATTACTCTCTGTGCCCACAACTTCATGTGTACTGGCTCAACTGTGTGCGGTATGTGGATACTACAATATTCTCCAGGGGCGGATGTCTTCTCAAAGGATACTATTGGGCAGTCATTGGTATATAGTCTTTGTCAGTGACTCATACAACAACTGAAAGTGTGTCTTAGGCCATCTTGGAAAACTGTTTGTATATAAGGAGCTGTTACCAAATCCCACACAGAACAATCACCTGCTAATGTACTCAGACAGAGGTCACTGACAGTGGCTGTGACTGCAGAGATGGAATGGCTAGAAGGGGTATGCCAATAATGAAGAATGGTGAATTCCACTGGTGAGTGGCATCATTACAGCATAGGTCTCCTAATGCTACCTTCCCAGAGTATGACTGTCAGACACTTGCCTATCCATCGGCTGCCATAACACTCTGTATATAACATACACAGTTTCCAGCAAGGCCTGCTGGCCTACTATTGTCAAATATCTCCTTGTCAGGCCATAGTTGTTGGAGTGAGAAATAATTCCGTCATCCATTGCATAGTGTAATAGGCGGGTCTATATCATGTGGTTGAAAGCAAACAATAGCGAACAACCACAACTTTGAAAACACTAGAACTCGAAGTTGCAATTGTGGGGGGCTGTGCCCCCCACACACCCCACTAACTATATAGACCAACTTCAAGATTGCACTACAGTGAGGAAAGGGCAAATATCCCTATCTACACTGTAGTGCGACCCCACAATAACAACTTCCAGTTCCGGTGTTTTTGAAGTAGTAGTCATTCGCTATTATTAGCTTTTGACCACGTGATATAGACCCTAATAGGCAATGGACTCCGCCAGTTATAGTCCGTTCTTTTGCTCAAGGCCAGAGCATGCCTAACAGTGTGTAGTTCAGTGTTAGTTGCTGTGTGACAGTGTTAATGCTCGTATCCAAGCTAACTCCTCTCATGGCAGTGCAGATTGTCTTATGTCCACATACGTACTGCAGTTACCTCCAGCATGTTGCAGGAAGGGAGCCATGCAAGGTGTCTGTACAGACTACACACAAACATGTTAGGGAAGTGTAATATGTATACACTGTGTTGCTTAGTCATGCTGTGGCCCACTTGCCCAAAGGTCAGTCCAAGTCAATACCTACAATGCCCTGGAGCAATGATGTGACATCCCCACATGGGAACCACCATATTGCACCATGTGTTTACCACTATGGGTTTCCACCACAACCTACCTCCCAGTGAGGTCTACCCTGGTGGGATCTGCCCATATATCAGTCTCCTTAGAACTGCCAGCACCCCCCCCCCTTGCCAACAATATAGACATATATGTCAACAAAGCCATGTACTACCTCCTGTGAGATGGTTGACACAGTTTGACTGCAACTCCCCTTTCAGATGGAACAGGCAAGTATGCAGATCTCTACACCCATGCATTTTGTTAGCACCATTACAACTGCATGAACTCAGCTGTACGTGACAAGAGGGAAACAGGCTCATCATGGCACAGCAAATCTGACTGGTGGACACCTGCCATTAGCAGGCTGTACAATAACAGGTGGACAGTGCTGTATGGCAGTTGGAGTGAGTGTGCCCCCCCAACATGGGGGCACAACCTCCTCAGCTAAAAGATGCACATAGTATTGTGTAGACATGGTAAGTGATGAAATTAGCCACCCATGCAACACAGAACCACAATGCACAGTGTAGTTACATGTGTGACCTCAAAGGACAGGTCTAGATTGTCTGTAAAGTCATACATAATGGTGCCACATATGATGGGTACTAATATCTAACCAGTAGTCCCACACTGTTTGTGTCAACTACACTACCCTGTCCCCACCACATGTGATACATGACATTCCTACCACCTTTCCAATAACTTCCATATTTACAGAGCAGTTTGTAACTGGCCTCTCAATGGAGGATATACAGCATCTATTGCACATGCTAACATTCCAGGCTGCATCCCACATGTGATCTGACAAGGATTTCCAACTTCATTGGGAAAACCTTGCAGTCATACTGAAACCACTGGCTGCACCCCAGCTGAGTGGACAATGGCAATTGTTATACCCCTGCACAGAGGTGGTGCATCCAAGGACCAACATAACAATGGACCTCTTTGTCTAAGTATCCATATCTGTATGCCCTTAGGGGCAATCACCATGGAGCTGATGAGCACACATACATGTGATCTACACACAGTTGATTGTACACAGTTTGTATGTGTGACAGGGGGAGTATGACTGTTACATGTGGTGGACATGTCGAAGGCAGTCATCCAGGACCTGAGTGAGGAGATATCAGGGCATACAACCCCCCTAGACTGAGCCAAGTCATCTGTCTATATCCCCCACTCAGGTAATATTTACAGGCACCCACTTAGTGATCCCTAAAATGACAGCATTGTGGATGCCTAAGTGACCCACTGACGGCACACATAATCAACATAGGGACATCCACCTTTAATAGCTGATCTGTAAGCAGCAGTGTTCACAGGGTGCAGTCCTAGGTCCACCACTGCTTGGAAGCCATTTAAGCACAATGCACGTGGCTACTGACTGACTGTGTCTAACAATGTTGGCCGAGGCCTGCAAATTGTGAGCACTCATAGGGTCTCAGTGTTGTCATTACTCTGCAAGGGGTATTGCTGAGCACACCTGCTGACACAGTAATGGCCATGAACTCCATGCATACCTATACGTGGTATCATTTCCATCAGTAAGACCTATGTACCTGGTAAGTAGCACATCAGTCGCAAGATGGGCTGTACATACACAGGGGTGAAAGAACTGGACACACAGACCTGGCCACACAGGTGTATACCTCATGTGGCTCAGATCACCATGTCTCCACAGTGGTATGGCAGGAATCATATGACATAGCTGAGGGCACAGTCACCTGTAAGTGACATTCTCATAGTCTCCAAGTACTCTTCCTTCAGCATGCCCATTCCTAAGTGCAATGGTCATTTGGTAATCTGCCTTTCCAAGTAGTACTGGCACTTGCACACAACAGTACTGTCCCTCACAAAAGACACTTCACGTCTCCAGTATGTGTTCCATAGAGATCCTCTGTACTGTCACCTTAGCCTGTGGCATATAGACTACTCAGAAGTGATCTGTGCCTTGCATATGAGGCAATATGTGACCCTGCTTGACTGCATGTTCTGCCTATCCATAGGTGGCATAGTAGATGCATAAAGCACTGTAAAGACATTAATCTCTTATGTGAGATGAGTAATACATGCTATTGGAGGAGATTTGACTAGCAGACATAAACACACCCTTGGAACAGAACCCTGCCTGATGGCAAACAGAGCACCTCAGTGGCACCTTAGCACATGCCCTCTTCATGACTGGCTGGGTGACCATCATCCCAACACAGGGCATCTGTCTGTGTCCCTCTTGGACTGGAGCAATATGTGCTGATCCTGTCACTACAGGTATAAAGTTGGGTAGGATTGTGAGGGCTGTATGGCCATTATGCTAGTGAAGTTCAAACATCCTATGGTCCCATAAGATGATATAAAATGCTCTAACAGTCTCATATACAAACATGGTTATAGTGGGGCTAGCACCACCTCCAATTACTGTGTACAGGAAATGCCAAGGCACACACGTAGTGCAGGTTGGCTGCATGTAGTTTATAACACTTACCTATGTAATAGTACACAAAGCAGATCACAGTAAGTGAGGCACACAACACACCTCATGTCTTCTATTACTATCATATAATACTTGATGACATCAGCAGACCTTGTTGTGGTCAGTCATATGGGGTGCCACATCACCCACTAAAATTAGAATACTGCAAATCCCTACCTATTTCTACATTATTGAGGTGATCCTGTTTAGGCCATATGGACATACACATTCACCAAGTAGTCTGGAGTGTTATTAAAACTCCTACCTATTTAGTTTTACACACTATAGAACACAGTACTTATTGCATGTGCCATGGCTTAAGTCTGATACTACACTGGCAGCTGGTAGTCAATGTGGGTGACGCCATCAGGCCTTATAGAAGACAGTTTGAATGCCAGCAGCAACTTACAGGGCCAAAAGGGGCATGACACACACACACACACACAGACACACACACACACACACACACACACACACACACACACACACACACACACACACACAAGTTCAGCTCAAGTCTGCTATACATGTAATTGCAGGCACAGTACTTGTGGATTACACACACTAGGCTTGTGTTGAACAGCATCTGTGGCCTGCAGCATATTGCTTCATATTGTTATGTGCATCTAATATCCTAGTAATGTGATAACTGTTATTATCCTAGCTGTGTGTGTACAGTTACCAGTATGGTCATATGTGGCTGTTTGCACTTAGGCAGGTCTGTGGGTAGGAACAATGTGCCCTGTCCATGTGTGCATTGGCAAAATTATACTTTACACCACCTGCTAACCTGTTTCTGTCTATGTGGCGACATCCAGCAGGCACAGGTGTCTGCAGGTAAGTGGATTATGTACTGTTGTGCCCTTACTTTGGATCCTTTGAGGAATAGTATGGATGTGTGATAATGCAGATTTACTCACCATTATTAAGGTATGTAGGACAACACAGACATCCATAGACATATTTTGGTATATAACAGGGATATATATATATATATATATATATATATATATATATATATATATATATATATATATATATAAATATGTAGCTGTGTCTGCGTAATTTATGTAAATGTGCTATGTAGACATATGAGGTGAGTCTATGTATCAGTTTAATATATACAGCTATATATACCAGTATATATCTATTTGACACTAGAGAGACAGATATACTACATATATGAGAGAGAGAGACAGTGACAGACAGCTTTGTATACATACACGTCTGCAGGTACAGACATATCTATACATAACAGTTCATTTCAATGAAGGGACAACAGAACTGCGCTCATTTTAACTAAGCGTATGGGCATGCCCAGTGAGACTGTCAGTACTTCTACAGTGACTCCAGGCCACACCTACCTGTACTCCAGTCTGGGATTTTGTGTGTTACAGACATTGACATCTGTCCCTGTTTCTGCAGTACTACCCTTCAATCAAACTGTCCATGGCATTCCCCAGCTGCCTGATGTCATTAATATGTGACCGAGGTTCAAAATGTTACACCACACACATACTGACGGTCTGTGATTACACCGACATAATACCTCACATGCAAAATATGTGAATAATTCCAGATTAGAACCATCAACACCATCACCCATGCTAATTTACCTAGCCCACTGAGCCACATAGGCTGCCAGACAGAGAGAGGTCATTCATCACACAATCACCAGCATAAATATATATGTTGTTATCCTGCATTAAGTGAGACATACACTGTGTGATCAATTTCTATGTTGCAGCCCTAAGATTGCTTGGTCCGCTGGTATACCATTACTGATTTTCTGTTAAAACAGTTATATGGGAACTCTACTGTGCTGGGGTGGAGGAACAATGGCACATGATCTGCTGGGATAGACAGTAGTCCACATACGAGTCCACTGTTTAACATCTCCTTTGACTGATACAGTGAATATTCCAACCATGAGGCCTAATGAATATTATGAAACGTATACTATTGGACTGGGTATCTGTAGTTCCATGTGGATGTTACATCTGTCCAACCAGCCCACTGTATTTCCTTGCATAACAGCAGCAGATCCATACATACCATATCATATTATAGTAACCCTTACAATTAGTATGCAGGTTAGAGACTTACCTTGTGAATGCAGCAGTTGACTCATGCAAGCCGTACACAGCCAATACATGGACAGTTACAGGTTGTGTGGGTTTCCTGGCATCAGTTATTTTAATATATGTATGTGAGTAGAAGTAAGGTGTCAGTTCCAAGGGTCTTAGGTTGTTAGTGAATGTGCTATGTGTTGTCGCTTAGCCAATGCCAGGGCAGTACTGGGCATGCCTACATCTGACTACAAGGACATCATCAGGGGGTTCCTCCTCGGAGTTCTCCTGTGACAGTGGCTGTGGTAACCTAGGCACTGGTGGGGGGCTGTGTATCACTTCCCTTTGCTAATCTTGCTGCAGTTGCTTCCGGAGGATCATATCATGTGGCATGGCATATACTGTGAACATAAGTGCACATGTGGCTGGAGAGTACTGCAGGGCTCCACCACATATATTGAGGTACTAGAACTGTGACTTCAGAAGCCCAAACACACACTCCGATATTCTTAGTTTGTGCGTGTGCCTCATTAAGGCATTCCTCTGTGGGTGTGTGTGCATTTCTGATGGGTGTCATCATCCAAGGTTCCAGTGCATAGCCAGCACCCCCCAGTAAATGGCCGTGTGGGATGTCCCCCTGTAGAAAACATCTGGTACAGCTGTGATGCATGCCAGACAGGGGAGTCATAACTGCCAGGGCTGCCAGCATACACATTCATTACAATCCCCTGCGCATTGCACATGACCTGGCAGTTGATGCAGTGGCATCCCTTGAGGTTGACATAGATTCTACCCTCCTCACCAGGTGGTGCCTTGATGTGTACATGAGTGCAATTTATGGCACCCAGTAGCTCAGGGTAGTGTGCTACATGGTAGAAGTGTTGCATATTGCTGACCCTCTCCTCAACGGTGAGGGGGAAAGAAATGTCCTCACTGGCATGCAGTAGCATGGCATCCAGGAAATGGTGGAGTACCATGGATGCTGATACCTGTGAAACCCCCATCAACTCCCCAGTTGGGCTTTGGAAATTACATGTAGCCAATATTCTAAGGGCTACATATACTTTTGTTTCGACTGGGATGGTTACCTCTCTGTTGACTCTGGGCCTGAGTTGAGGATGGTACAGCTCAGTAAGTTCTTGTAGTATGTCCCTGTCAACCCTGTAGTGCTCTACAATCTCTAGCTCATGTAGCTCCTGGAAGGTTACCCTGGTCCTGAACACTCTTCTCCTTCTCTGCCTAGGTCTACTGTCAGCAGCAGCACTGACTTCAGCATCTAGCACATACAGATGTATACAGATGTAGCAGACCTGCTGCAGCCCCTAGCATTCTCTCAGGCTAAAATTCCCAAGTGTGTACTCCAATGATCCAGAGTATTGGGGAAAAATCTGATTGCAGTGTCTATGCATACTTTATAGAGCTCTGCTGTATGTGCAAAATGTGTGGTTAGATAACTATGATGCATTCCACCTGCCTAGTATATAATTAACATCATTTAATGGCTCTAGTTTAAGTTAAACAGGGATTAAGATGGATTAATATGTCACTGGCCTTTTAGAAAACACTCAGCACTGCTGCGCGCCATGCAAATGCCTGCACACAGGTAAACAAAGCTTAGAAGTTAATGCACACACACCCCTGAACAGACATGCTTAACATGGTGATGCACCAAGCAAACAGGAGAAGCTAAGCTGAAATGAGCTTAGAAGTCATTGGACACACCCTCCCCCTATGTCAGCAACCTCCTGTGTAAACACCAACATGGTTCTCTGCCTACACCAAGGGAATATGTGGACACGATTACCCCTTTATGCTATTCAGTAACTCCACCTCATTTGCATTGGGATCCATGCTCACAGCTTGGAAACTATACGCTTCATAGCCCTACAACATTAGCAACAGCAATAATGCACCACTGTAGATATTCCACGCAAGGTCCTGTAATACATTTCTGTCACATCATATTAATTGTTTTTTCCGAATTTTTTTTTTTTTATAAAGCATGTTTGCACACTGCACAGCACAAACATGCCCAGATTATTTAAAAAACACATTAACTTATTTCCTTTAATTTTTCAGACACAGAGAAGAATAGTTTTGCTCATATCTGTTTGTGGTATGGCATTTCTGTCTATATATCTACATTTTTACAAACCCTTTTGTCTGTGTACACTCCTGTACATGGGATTTTTCTGTGTACACTAAAGACACTAGCATGGGGTCTGAAGAGCTGCATATCTGCTTGCTGGATCACTCTACCTACCTCATTTGCATGAGATTCACCTGCTTATGAGGTGATTTGCATACCATGGAACATCCCATGTTGGCACATTTATGAGTGCAGCTCAGCAGTGCTTACTGAATCTAAAACCTGCTTACTTTCATGTAAGCAGTGCAGTGCAATGCCTACATGGTAAAAAATGTGTGGGCTTTATTAAATTCCCCCTAGAGAATAAACTGAGGTTTATTACAGTTCAATGAGGTACCACAGGGAGTTCGGCTAAAGTGGGATCTAGTACAGCTCAATGAAGTGCCACAGGGAGCACAGATAGCAAAGTGGGATCTACTACAGCTTAATGGGGAACCACAAAGAACACAGAAAATAAAGTGAGGTTTATTACAGCTCAGTGGGTTACTACAGAAAACAAGAATAAAGTGAAGTGTAGTATAGTTCAGTGGGGTACCACAGGGATCACAGATAAAGTGGGCCTGGTACACCTCTTTGAGGGTTCAAAAAAGAATAAAATGAGGTGCAGTACTACTCAGTGGGGGACAATAAAGACCACAGTGAATAAAATGGGTCCTAGTACAGCTCAGTGGGGTACCATGGAGAGCACAGACAAAGTAGTACATAGTGCAGCTCACTGGGGTCTGCAGAGAATAAAGTCAGTCCTAGTGAGTCTCAAGAGGGTGACCACAGAGGATAAAGCATGGCCTAGTACAGCTCACTGGGGGGGCAACAGAGAATAAAGGTGGGCCTGGTACAGCTAAAAGTGGTACCATAGAAAAGACTGGTTTAGTTTTATTTGAGCTTATCAATACACGACTAGCAAAAGCAGTTAAAGGTCTTTTCTGTATGAGCAATACTAATAAAGAAATTTCTCCCTGTCAGAAGTTCAACACTCAGTATTACAAGTCCCAATATTTCAAAAGATAAACTGTCACTGAAACTAGAAACAGTGAATTGGAAACTCAGTGTTACAGTTTAAGAATTTTTGCAAGAGGCATCCCCCCATTTCATAATGTGGTGGGCTGTAGTGTATCCACACCCCTGTTAATTAAGTATACTAAAACTCTGAGATGGGTGCTTATAATACCACTGACAATAATCTGATGTGTACAAACCCAGACAGTGTACATTAGTAGATGTGTGCACTTAAGTTCCACTCTTCCAAGGATTAAAACTAAGAGCCTCAAAACTTCAGCATGCACCTATAACCTCCATCAAACAAGTATGCATGTCTAAGATCTGCCACCATAAAACAGAGGGCTATATCTCAGATTATTATTCATCTGGCACAGATTTCATTAACAGCTTGGAAACTTGAAAAGTGAGCTGGGGGTAGGGGCAAGAATAAAGCTGCAAAGCCTGCTCATCTCTCCCATTTGGGAGGCTAAGGGGGTCATAGACTGTCTCTCACTAATGCCATCCGGTTGGAACTGGACATCTAGTTGTCCACTCCGTATGGCTCAAGGCTGCTTGAGGGGCTGTGTCACTTGTGAAAAATGAAGGGTAGCCTGCCATTATACCTACTGCATGCCTCCTCTGGACTGACAGCAAAGGGAGTGGCTGGGGATCATTAAGAAATCCCTGATGGTTGCTTGGATGATGTTCACTGCAAAGGGCACTAACCCAGTTTGGAAATGAGTAGAGTCACAGTAATCTATCAGATATTTGGCAGGTGGGGGAGACCTAGAAGTAAACATGCATATCTAATATTTCCCATTAATGACATTTATTTGCAGTATGTCTACAAATGCGGTGTAACATTTTTACAAAATCAGTATTGCTTTTGGCTGGTTGTTTTGCATTAAATGTCATCAGATTGTCTAAAAATGTACATAGCTTTGTGCAAACTGATTATGGCAAGCTGTTGGGTGTCAGTCAGATATAAAGTGAGATGTTTATGGTAATGGAAAATTCACAATATGGCTTTGTGAACAGTGACAATTTTTTCAGCACGTTTTATAATGTATCCTCCTATGTTTAGAGGTATATGCCTCTCAAAGCATAACCTGGTAATGAACCAAAAGCTGCCAGATCTCGCATCCTCCACCTTCATAACAAAACCTCAGTCTTAGACTGGAATTTCATGGTTGCGTTTACTTAAGACAGATTTGGTCATCATTTCTATAATACTCGCTGTGTTTTTCTAAAACAAACATATTTACATTTTGCAGTAAATCATCAAGGCAAGCTTAGTTCAACAGCCTTAAGAATAAAGCTTGACGGTCTTCTGAATTATGTGCTTTCTTCAACTGTTGTTTCAAAATCACTTACAAAAAAGTAGAAAAATGCTTCTACTCCTATTTCAACATTTTTCAGTAAACTTCATTCAGAGAAAAGGCCAGACATTCTGCAAATGGAAAATGCATGCTACTGCACTCAATTCTCATTAAAATCCTTAGTTCTTGGCTTATTATTAACCTTTTGCTGTTCTCAGTATATAAAAATAGTATCTCATTTTATTCATATCAAGCTTTGCATTTCAGAGAGTGGCTAGTATTAGAGTTACACAATTAGCTTAATTTAGATGATTCTATATATCTACTTTCTTTCGTAAGTCTAAAGGTCAGAAAAAAAGATCAGTTACATATCCTCACCTGTTGTCTGAAAGATTCTGAAAAGAAATGGCCTACCCACTCAAGAGATTTACATACATAATCACACTGTATCAAAACTGGCAAGCACACTCTCTTGTGAATATATGCAAATAGGTTAGCCATGATTAGTTATTTTCTATACTGTGCTCACACACCTATTGATTTAACATAATTCATTCTGCATGCTTCTATAAAAGCCTTACCCATAACATACTGATTGCTAATGGGGCAGTGTTCATATCTTGTCTTTTTTTGTCCCCTCAATATTTGCCACTGGCATAAAGGTCCAACATCTCTCTCTAACTGGTTCCTTCAATCCTCACATCCTGTGCTTTTTTTTTCTTTTATACTACCCCAGCATGTCTCACCACCACACAGCTCTTTCCTGTCTATAGGGAAACCTTGTTATTAGCATTTCCTTTACTCCTAAGAGGAAAGCCAGACTCAGGAATGGCTTGCCAGACATAACTTTCCCCCAAGGACGTGAGCATGCAGCTAAATCAGTGTGCATAGAGACAGATTTGCTTATTTATTTATTAGGCAGGTAGTGGCCAAGTCCGAGGACCCCCCCCCCCCGAGCCACAACCCAGTCCAAACGCACAAGTGACAAATGTGGAGAAACTGGAAAGCACATATGCAACATACATTACTTCATAAAATACATAAAAAGCAAACCACACAACAGAACTTACACGGGGGAGCACAAGGATTTATAAGGGTCTAACTGATCAACTCTTTTCAGGGTAGATGGTTGGCGCATGTGCTTGGATCACGGGATATTGGAATTAATTCCCAGTTAAGAAGAGGGATCACATGGAGGTGCTTGTCTGTTAAGAGGGTGCACCCCTGACCAAGTCATATGTGGAGGTGTTGATGTGTAGCAAAAGCATAGTATATACCTTCATAGACACAGATGACTGCAAGTATGCACAATGGGGGGTTAGGGCTTGTGACCTACCTACCTGCTTTAGTCAAATGAAACTGCTGCATGGTGACAACCGCTCCCAATCCAACCTGGGACTGGGTCCTCCCCTGGTGATATCTTGCACAATTAGAAAGTTAATTACAACAGATTTTCCCTCAACATGATTTTCTCAACAATAAGTAGCAATAAGTAATATGAAACTGCCATTTCTGGTATTACTGATGGATGACTAATGCTGAGTAATTTACCACAAAATCAAACATTTTATGACGGACAGCAAAATATGAGGGAAATTCAGGGACAACTGAGAGCTAAGCCATATATGGGAAAGACCCAAGAATAATCCTAACAGGTGATAGGAACAGAGGAAAGGTAGAGTCCTTGGTTGGGAGCTGGGTTGAAGACAGCAGTGTCTCAGTCAGAATAAAGAAACAGCAGTGACACAGCGTAAGGAGGCTAATGAAGGCTGGAGGAAACCCTTGGCAAACAAGAAAAGTTTGGTGTGGGTTGTGGATACAAATGACATTAAGTTTTTTTGTGCAGATTAAAGATGGAGATGGCAGTAGGGTATATATAATGGTCAGAGACAGTGATGACACCAAGTCTGGTAGCCTGTCATGGATGGAAGAGACACCAGAATTAGTATGTGCTGGCCATGGTCAGAGATGGCACAAAGTGTGCTGTAATGGATGGAGATGGCAACAATGTTGGTGCACCAGTTACTGACACAGCTAGCACTCAGTGTGCTGAGCTGGTCCTGGATAGAGACGCCATCAAGACTGATGCATTGGCCATGGATAGAGGTGGCACTGAGTGTGATGTGTTGGTCATAAGTGCTCCAAGAATGTTGTGTTGATTATGAATGAGTCACTTAGCCTGGTGTGCTGCCTTTGGATGGAGATGACAATAAGATTGACTTCTTGATCATGGATAGGTAGAGCTCTCCAAGACTGGTCCACTGGTTGCAGATGGTGATAACATCAAGTGTGGTGATCTAGTCACAAACAGAGATGTTGTCAAGGAAGGAGATCTAGATAGACTGACGTGCTGGTCAAGGACAGAAGAACAGGTCTCCAGTGAGAAATGGTGTAGCCCAAAGGGTGGGTAACACTAGCAATGATTTATTGCTAAAAAACAGGTTATTCACTATGATGGTTGAAGACAGTTGCAAGAAGATGTGAAACAAAAGTGTAAAGATGGAAATTAATCTGAGGTTACAACTATGTGTAAAATGAATAATGTAATATGCAGTGAAACAGCAGCTGCAAAAGCCAGGAAGATGCTTGTGCACACAGCATATAGAATGATCTCTGAAGATGCTGGGGTGTCCTTCATTTGTACAGGTACTGTGACTGCATCAATTTGAGAACCAGTGACATTTCAGATAGTCATTCAGAGAAACTGATAGTAAGCTGGTGGAGAGAGAATGTAACTCAGATTTATTAAAAAGATGAGGGTACAGGAGAACTGGTGGTATAAGTAAACATTTTAACAACATGATGTGCACGTTATGTATGACAAAAGGGTCATAGGGCATATGATAGAGAGTCTGCATTACCACAGGCCAGTGGGAGGGGCAGAATTAATCAAGAACAAATGAGAATGGAGCTTGATGACAAACTGGAAAATTGATGGTTCATTTCAAATAAGAAGCAAAAAGAAGTAGCCAACATTTTTCAACTAAGTGATTCATAGATGCCAGTGGCAGAAAAACATAGGATATGGAAAGACTTGCAGGACAACCCTACACATAACCCTTTGTTGGATATGATAGACTGTAGCTCTTTGATGAAAGATCATAGACCACAGGTTTTCTGTCAATAGACTGTGGGCTGGATTCATGAAGGCTTGCACGGAGTCTAAGAGTAGAGTAAGACTCCAGACAGCCAATATGTCTGCCGAGCGATCCAGGAACAGCCAGCAGGGGCATGCATGAGTGCTCCTAAAACTACTCTTGCACAGACAGTATTAGGTTATGTAAATTACTTCATTTGCTGCTGAAAGCTATGCAAATGAGGTAAATTTGCGATCCAGGAAACACTAACCTGTCCAAGTAAGAGTAGTGTTATTTGTAGAAATGTACTCCATTGGTAACGGAGTACCGTTCTGCAAACAGCAAAACGGAGCTATGACAGCTCCAAATAAAGGATGCATACAGTTGAGGAAGCATGCCAATGGCAAAATATAAGGCCATTGGCATTTTTATCTGTTGCAAAATAATAAAAAATATTTTTTTCCCCGCTCTCCGATGTTTAAGCGTAGCGCAGCACCACGCAAACGTGCGTCGCTCTAAAAACCAGAAAAAAAAATAAAAGCCAAAAATAGGCATTTTATTAAAAATATTCTTTTGCCATGCAGATGAATGGCAGGCTGTAGACAACATGGCTACTGAGTAGTGGTTGCTAAGGGGGGACGCTCAGTCTGAGAGATGTAACCAAGCATTAGTAGGCAATCCTATGCAAATGAGGATAAGGATAGTGAATCCCAATTTTCCCTGCCATGTGAACCATATCCCTAGAGTGTAAGAGTAAGATTAGGGGAGTAACAGAGTAGAAAACAGGTGACATCATGAGGGGGTATGTATCAAAGACTGTAAGCTTATTGGAGCAAAGTGGCATGTGTTTGCTGTAAGTTACTCAGGACTGGAAGAGGCGTGTCTACAGTTGTCTTAACTGAAACCCAAAAACCAATGGTGTACGCAGTGGATATCACTAAAGTTTCTTGCAAAGATGCTTACACTGTGTGGGCACATGTAGGCACCTGTAAACCCGTCTAAGCCTGTGTGCGCATGTGTGCGCCCGTGTACGCCTGAGTAAGGCTGTCTAAGCCTGTGTGCGCGTATTTGCACCCGCCTAAGCCTGTGTAAGCCTGTGTGCATGCATGTGCGCGTGTTTGTGAGGCGCTGCTCCCTGTGGAAACAGAAAGGGAAAAGGAAGGAAAAGAAGTAGTAGGAAGATAGCCAAGGACAACTAGCAGAGCGGCCAGGTGAAATCAATCAGAATCAGCCAATTGCACAGGCAGTACACTAGCACAGCCCAGCCCAGCACTTAAAACTCTGCAAACAACATTCCCCCATGTTTTTCTCAGAAAAACTGCAACACTGCAGTCTACAAAGAGAAGTGAAAACTTAAAAAGCTTAACTGAGATAAAAAAATGTTAGGGGCTGCCATTGCTATTATAAGGCAACATGTGCAAGATGCTGAGGGTGGCGCCATTGCGAATGCTGCTGAGCAACCCACAGTGAGGAGACGGAGAAGAGTGTACAGACCCAGGGTAACCTACCAGGGGCTACATGAGCTGGAGATAGTGGAGCACTACAGAGTGGACAGAGACCTCCTGCAGAAAATTCTTGAGCTGTGCAGGCCACACCTCACACACAGAACCAACAGAGGGGAACCCATCCCAGTGGAAACCAAGGTATGTGTTGGCCTATGAATAATAGCAACAGGTACCAACTGGTGATATGATGGGGATTTCACAGGCATCAGCATCCAGGGTACTGCGCCAGTTCCTGAATGCCATGTCAGCACATGTCGGTGATCATGTATATTTCCCCAATTCCCGTGAGGTATTGGCCAGCAATATGCGTCTCTTCCAGCAAATAGCGGAATACCCTGATGTAGTGGGTGCAATTGACTGCACGGATATACACATCAAAGCACCAGCCGGTGAGCGGGGTAGGGCCTGCATCAACCGCAAGGGCTTCCACTCCATCAGCTGCCAGGTCATGTGTGATGTCCAGGGCATAATACTGAATTTGTGTGTGTTGGCTGCCCTGGAAGCTACCACGATTCCCATATCTGGCATCTGACGCAGCTGTACCAGACATTTGCCAATGGGGCATCCCTGACGGTCACCTAGTGGGGGATGCTGGATACGCACTGGAGCCGTGGCTGATGACACCCATCAGAAATGCACACACACCTGAACAAGAACTCCATAATGAGGCACACGCACAAACATGAACTTTAATCGAGCGTGTTTGGGATGCTCAAGTCACAGTTCTAGTGCCTGGACACATCTGGTGGAGCCTTGCAGTACTTACCAACTGCATGTACCCAAATTGTCATGGTATGTGCCATGCTACACAATATGATCCTGCAAAAACAGCTGCAGCAGGAACAGTATGGGGCAGGGTCAAACAGCCCCCAACCATTGCCAAGGCCTGCACAGGCACAGTGCGACTCAGAGGAGGAACAACCTGAGCCTGCCCCAGTAGGCAGAAGGAGGCGTGCCCAGTATGCCTTGGCCTTGGCAAAGAGGCAACGCATAGCACATACACTGGCTCAGTAGGAACCCTGGAAATGATACCTCTTTCCGACACCTGCACATAAAATAAAAGGGATGCCTAACTTGACACTACCTGTTTCCAAACATGTATAGGGAGTGTAGTATGTGCATCCGACACAGGCAGCCCTGCAGCACCACCTGAGGCATGATTGCCATGTTTTAAGCAATATAAAGCAGTGCTAAGCAGCTTTTACCAATATTTAGTACATGTAAACAAAATTGCCTGTGCTAACTAGCGCAATGTTGGGCAAGGTCGGGCAAAGTTGAGCAAAGTCAGGTAAACATGCTCATATCTGCTTTACTGTTCCTTAAGCAGTCTGGTCCGCCCAGCATGAAAATAAAAAGCAGCGACAGGGCTTGAATCCAGGATACTGTGCACTATAGTCACAGTACTGAACCACTAAGCCATGATAGCATTTTAGTGGCACAGACACAGCAGGACAATTGTACACTAATGCAAACACAAAGAAATGCTGTATCATGCCCCTAAAGAGGCATATGGGTAACCTCCCCCACAGGCCTATGCAGACAGAGAACATCAGGCCAGGCGGTGTGATGTGGGTTGTGTAGGCTATGAAGTCTCAATCTAATATACATGGCATTGGATGCTAAGATCTGTAGTACAGTAGTATGCCTCAAGCCAGTACGATAGGCAACAGTACAGACAGAAATGGTGTACCATACATAGCAGTGCAGGCATAGCAAATGTGTATAAGTGTCAGGTGAAACCCTCATCCTATGTACACCCACAGTAACAATCAGGTGTGCCCCCGGGTAGAATTGTACAAAGAATAGCTGTCCCCCCTGTATGTTGAAATGTTGATAAGACTATGCAAAGTGTCTCATGGAAGCCCTGCAGGCACAGCATGATCCCTGTTGATCTATGACACAAAGGTGAGCCCTGCTGTAAAAATACAACTTGATTTTCCATATACATATAGTATAAATGTCTATACCGGGCGTGCTCACACACTCCAACAAATGTAGTGGATTTCATTCAGCATCACACTGAAAGGTCATACTGGGCATGCTCACACACTTAGGCTAAATACAGAGGTGATAATAAGGGATCTATGGACAAATGTAGGCTAAATACAGAGGTGATAATAAGGGATCTATGGACAAATGTGGACAATCATCTCTACTTCCAGAAACACATTCACAAAGTGGTCAGAAAATCATGCTATGTGTTCACACAAACTGCCAAGGTCTGTGCATGTAGGTCAAAGGAGGTTCCCACTACTCATCAGTCATCAGACCCGTCCGAGAGTACCACAACACACTTGCAATGAATCTGACTAGGCACCTTCAGCAGCCAGAAAGACCACTGAAGTACCTTAACAAGAGGATTACTGGTCTCAAACAATTGCCCCATGCAACAAGACTGAATGTAACCCAATATGTACTCTGTTGCATACTACTCTGTTGCATACTGTCTACTCAGGAGATCTCTGCCCAACAGACAGGTCCATGTAATGGCTACACTCAGATCTGTTCTGAGTTACAGCTCAATGGCACTAAATATACAGACCAAACTGATATTGCCAACATCCTGGCAGATAGGATCAGTGTTAACTTTACCCCCCTCTCACCCATGAAAGGGCACATCTCTATAATGGAAGACTGCAAAGTTGCTGTCATCACAGCTGCACAGGTAAAAAACACTCTCCAAAGCCAGTATCACAGCAGCCATGGGACCAGATAACTTCCCAGGCTGTGTTCTACACAAACCACAGAAAGAACAGGCACCACACTGACATACCATGTGCTGTCATAGCCTCACCTCATGCTTTGTGCCTGCTGAATGGTACACTGATGTACCATGTGCTGTCATAGCCTCACCTCATGCTTTGTGCCTGCTGAATGGTGCACAGTGACGGTTATCCCACTACATAAGGGTGGAGACACCATGGACCCAAGGAACTAGTGCCTCATTAGCCTGATGAGCCCGCTCTTCAAGGCCATGGAATGTATCACCATACAACTTATAAAAAATTACATTGGTAATCCCCAAACCCTGGACCACAACCATGTTGGGTTTGTAAAATGCAGATCATGTCTCCTAAACCTAATAGATGACATTGAAGCAGTCACCAGAACCGTAGACAAGGGTAAGGTGGTTCGCACAGCCTATGTAGATCCTGCCATGGCTTACAACACCACCCCACACTCTGGAAATATAGATAAACCCATTAAACTAGGTATAAATTGATATGTCACAAGATGGGTTGCCAACAGGCTTACTGACAGAACACACACTGTGAAAGTAGCAGACTCCAAGTATGACTTTGGACCAGTGACGAGTGCAGTACCACAGGGTCCAGTCCTGGGTCTTGTCCTGTTTAGTATCTACTTCTCTGAAGTAAACTTTAACATGGAAGGTCTGTGGCTACTGATGTTTCCAGAGGACTGCAAATTAGGAGCCATAATTGTAAACACTAAAGATGTGGACATCCTACAAAAGGGCCTCACTGAGACAGATGGCTGTTGTCAAAGCCATGGGCTCTAGCTCAATGCCAACAGGTGCATTGTCATCCCCTTTGTTAAAAACTCTGTAGCCAAGAACTACAAAATAGGTGGTAGTATACTTAACACTGAAAGTGTGACAAGAGACCTTGGGTCACAGGTGGACAGTGGACACAACTGTGATAATCACATCCCCACAGTAGTCAGGAAACCCTCCTATGTGGTACACCTCATCACAAAATGTGTCTCATGCAGAATAGAAGAGGACATTGTTCCCCTCTACTCATCACTCACTAGAACTATAATAGAGTACAACGCCACTTTTGCTATGTACCTCACAAGACAACTACAACAACTGGAAAGCCTGCAGCAATACCTCACAATGAGCATTAGTGGCCTGAAATACATGCCATACACAGACCATCTCAAAATGCTCCATCCATACTCCCTTGCATATCGCCTACTCAGAGGTGTTCACTGCCTAACATACAAAGCTCTGTCAAACACAGAGCTGTTGGACATGCTCCACGTAAAACACTTACAATCCCTCTGACTGTCGGACCCAAAACCACGAGTGAAATACAAAAGGAAGGGGTCTCTCATTTACCTTATGGATACCCACACCTTCAGGTTAGTGGCACAGCATGAGGCCTTGGAGACTATGCAAGTGCAACTAACACTGGGCAAAGCTGCTCATCAGATTGTAGCCTGCTACAGATCACCTACCTTGTCTCAGGAACCTCACTCAGTATTCCTGAGAACAGTGGAAAATATAAAGGTCCTATCAAACACCATTATATGAGGAGATTACAACTACCCAAACACTGAGTGGGAGAATTACCCGTGTACAATGTCCTTTGCCCAATGTTTCCTAGAGTTTAAAAACTCTAACACCCTGGAACAGCTGGTCACCATGCCCACTAGAGGTGACAACATACTGGACATGATCATCACCAACATGGGGTACCAGTGTTCCACAACAGAGATAAACCCCTCGCTGGTAATATCAGATCATAAAGTAATCCCACTGGACATCCACATTCCGCCCCCCCCCCCACCCAGTCAATGAAACCACTGTGAAGACATTTTCAAAAGCAAACTGCACACTTCCCAACACCAAAGTGGAAAGTTCCAAAGCCCACTTGCTATAGGATAATGGTATACAATCTGCCGAATCATTTACAAGTGCATCCTATGAGCATCTATAGGGATACATGGATCGAGACATCATAAATAAAACCAAGATGCACTCCTGCAAAAATAAGAAAACAATCTGGTGGTCGTTGCCCATAAATAAGCTAGACAACAGAAGGAGGAAACAAACACATGATAGAGACAACTTCACTAAAGGAAAGACATCACTGATCATTATTAGGAAGAAACAATGATCGCTCATAAAATAATCCAAGTCCAGTTTCTAAAGACAAATTGCCAAGGAATATAAGAATAACAACCACAAAGCCTTTGGTAGCTATACCAAACATGTAGGTGTCACCTTCCAAATATGCTGTCAGCTACTGAAAAATGGCAAGAAATACACTGAAACAACTTTCATTGCCCTCATCCTGGGGGACAAGTTCAGTGTAAACTCCACCCCATCACCAGCAAAAGGGCCTGTGTCCAGAGGATACAGAGCCCCAGACTTCATGGACATGCAGGTAAAGACAGCCCTCTCCAAAGCTAAGAACACAGCATCAATGGGACTGGATGGTGTCCCAGGCTGCATCTTACACTAGGCCCAAAAGGAACTACACCCTCACTTACATTCACTGTCCAGACTCAATCGTACCACAGGCTATGCACCCAAAGAATGGCATACACTAACAGTCATCCAGCTCCACAAAGGGGGTGCCACAACAGAATCTGGAAACCATTGCCCTATATGTCTACTCAGCTTGGTCTACAAAGCTATGGAGCAATTGTCATGGAACCCATAAACAGAGACATTGGGGACCTCCAGAAATTGGACTCTACACAACTTTGCCTTGTTAAAGGCAGATCCTGCCTCCTAAACCTAGTTGACTTATTTCAAACAGTTACCAAGGACATAGATGGAGGTGAAAGTAGTCCACACAGCCCACCTGGACCTCACTAAGGACTTTCTACACCATTCCCCACTTTGTCAACATGGACAAGCTTACCAGCTTGAACATTAACAGCTATGTCACAGGATGGTTGGCCAAGTGGCTCACAGATCAAACACACATGTTCAGAGTTGCGGGTGCCATGTCCGACTCTAAGCCAGTCACAAATGACATCCCACAGGTCTTGGTCCTGGGACCCCACCTGTTTAGTAGATACCGCTCAGAGGTACAGGCAAGCATGGGAGGAGTATGACTGAACAGGTTTGCTGATGACTGCTAACTGTGGTCATAACTGACACTACGGCTGACGCAGACATCCTCCAGAAGGGTCTTACAGAGACAGATACCTGGTGTCAAAACAATGCCCTCAAGCAGAATGCCAAAGAATGCATAGTCATCCCCTTTGGCTAAAACAAAGTGCAAGCAAATTACCACATAAGTGGTAATCCAGTATGTAAGGAGAAAGTCATTATGGTCCTGGGGACACAGGTAGATAATAAACTCTCCTTTGATGATCACATGGCCAAAGTGTTTAGACATTCCTTCTATGTAGCCCACCTAATGTAACCCACTTTGTCTAGTCTGATGATGTCACCTTCCTACAAATATACTTGTGGAAAGGAGAACTCACAGTAATGTGTATAGCATGTCATGTAAATGTGTACTCCTGTAGTATAGCGTGTGCATGTGTGTCTGTTTGTGTGTGATCTCCTTGGAGAGGAGCAACCTTTGTGGAAAGTAGTGAAACACCCTAAAGGTGGTATACCAATTTTTGTCAAGTCTGATGATGTCATCATCCTACAAATATACCTGTGGAAAGGAGAACTCACAGTAATGTGTATAGCATGTCGTGTAAATGCGTACTCCTATAGTATCATAAACCAGTTAGGTAGGGGTTTGAATCCTGCACTTGACAAGTGTGAGTGTGTATCTGTGTGTGATCTCCTTGGAGAAGAGCAACCTTTTTGGAGAGTACTCAATCACCTTAAAAGTGGTATACTAATCTTTGTCAAGTCTGATGACGTCACCATCGTACAAATATACCAGTGGAAAAGAGAACTGCCAGTAATGTGTATAGCGTGTCGTGTTAATGCATACTCCTCTAGTATCATGAAGTAGTTAGGTAGGGGTTTGAATCCTGCACTTGACAACTGTGTGTGTTTGTGTGTGATCTCCTTGGAGAGGAGCAACAATTTTGGAGACTACTAAAACACCTTAAAAGTGGTATATTTATCTTTGTCAAGTCTGAAGATGTCACCATCCTACAACTATACCTGTGGAAAAGAGAACTCACAGTAATGTGTATAGCGCGTTGTGTTAAGGCATGCCCCTTTAATATCATGAAGTAGTTAGGTAGTGGTTTGAGTTCTGCACTTAAGTGTGTGTGTGTCTGTGTGTGATCTCCTTGGAGAGGAGCAACCTTTTTGGAGAGTACTCAAACACCTTAAAAGTGGTATACTAATCTTTGTCAAGTCTGATGTCACGATCCTACAAATATACCAGTGGAAAAGAGAACTGCCAGTAATGTGTATAGCGTGTCATGTTAATGCATACTCCTCTAGTATCATGAAGTAGTTAGGTAGGGGTTTGAATCCTGCACTTGACAACTGTGTGTGTTTGTGTGTGATCTCCTTGGAGAGGAACAACAATTTTGGAGACTACTAAAACACTTTAAAAGCGGTATACTTATCTTTGTCAAGTCTGAAGACGTCACCATACTACAAATATACCTGTGGAAAGGAAAACATCCAGTAATATGTATAGCACGTCATGTTAATGTGTACTGCTCTATTATCACAAAGTAGATAGGTAGGGGTTTGAATCCTGCACTTGGTGAGTGTGTGTGTGTGTGTGTGTGTGAGACACTGTTGGTCAATGTGTTGTGGGTTTTGCTTTTACTACTGTATGACATATCAGTATGACAACAGTATGTGCACTGCACATGTGAGGTAGCTGTGTGGCAAATATATGTACGTACATGTGACCTCAATTATTGCATGTGTGGGAACCCTGCTTTCTCCAGGAACATATCTGTCATCTTTGCCAAAGTGTGCTGCTGCTTTCCAGACCTTAGGTCACATCTGTATGCTTGTGACAAGGCCAGCCACTGCAGTGATCCCTGGCCTAGGTCATCTGTGTCACACACACTCATTACGGTTTCTATTGAATTGTGTGAGTGAGGGTTTATGGCCAAGGTATATATCAGACCTGTTCAAATGGAGCAAAGTCTGTCAATGATGGCTATTCATTATAGGTGTACAACAACCTTTGTGGATATGCATGCAGACCCCTTATTGCTAATGTGATCCACCGAGAGATTTCAAAATACCTTTGGAAATGTGATTATCAAAGGAGAGATGACATAACACTTGGTTGCATGTACACATCGGTACCTGTTAATCATGTTGGTGGCTACTACCTATGTGGTACTGTGGGGATACTATGTTCCATAAAGGTGGATGACTATGCTTTGGTTGGCTTATAGCTTTACAGCATGGGTTTGACAACAGGTATCTGTCTGTATGATACCCTTGTGGAGGATGTGTGTGTCATCTGGAGAATGCATTATAGGCCACAGTATGCATTACCAGACGTGGATGGACATATCCTTGCTGTGATTGCTTGTACCTAAGAGAGCTATATGCCAAACAGGAGTGGTCTCAGTAATGGGTGCATGTGAATACCACTGGTTACTGGCATAGTATAGTACCTGAAGGATCCAAATGGTACTGTGTGTCCTACATCTGTGTGTCAGTTGTCAAGACATCATCTAACGATTGGCTATGGTCAGGCTGTTGAAGTTATGTATACTACCAGAATGCAAAACAATGACAGATAGTAACAGTATCACCCACAGCACAGTGTCAAACCATGTCATACACACATGTGTAGTCAAGTTCCGAAATGTGTGTAGTACAATGCATACTGGCCACACATAGAAACTATGGAGTGTTACTGTGTAATACAGGGCATGTCACCCTGCCCATGTGTCCACTATGCACGTACATGCAGACAGTGCACCTCCACCATGTTCACAAATGTACACCTGCAAATCTGCGCTACACACATCCCACACATACTGTCCACTCTCTAACACATGCTGCCAATACTACACACATCAGCCAAGTGGCACGTGGATGGACAATACACTATTGGAACTAACCCTGGTGTAAACAATACTACATTGACAATCATAGCTTCAATGCATCATGCCTGCTCAGCTACACCTTCAAGCATATCATTACACTCTACTGCTGACAACATGCTAACATTGCTATACTGCTATAAAGTCACCCTGTGCATCAGCACCATGGTAGCCTGTTCCTGCATCAATGTTACAGATGACAGGAGGTGGCATAGGTTTCATCATATGCACAGGGTGTGTTGTTGGTTTGCCAGAGGCCTACAGTGAGCCATACAATTGACATGTGTGTGTGTGTGTGTGTGTGTGTGTGTGTGTGTGTGAGAGGGCCAAGAGACTGCTATGGGACAATGTTGATGTAATGTGTATGGGTATGTGTTAGCCCTAGCTGTCAGGTTTATGTGTGTGTGTGTGTGTGTGTCTGCATGCACACAGTTCCACCATGTGGCTGCCATATATGGGTATTTGTGGAACAGCCACAGACTGTACCTGCCAGGCTTTACAGATCACAGTCTCTGGCCACGGGTACGGTACCTGTGCCTGGCAGGGGTGCTACTGACACTATCAGGTACTAAGCCAGACTGGGTACTATCCCAGAGGTAGATGGATGTACACTGGACCCAGGTCCCTGCTGAGACTGTCCAGAGCCACATGCACGTGGTCTTCTAGGATGTTCTATGGACAGCCCACCCCCAACATTGCTGGGGCTGGTACTGGCACTACGGGAGCGGCTGTGACTTGAGGGATGTCCGAGGCAACTGTCAGCTGCTGATGTTGCTGGCATACATCCACATCAATGACTCAACCATCCAGCACTGTCCTGACACATGGACATGACACTGCGGAGGACATCTAATGTCTCACCCCAACGTCTATCAGTGACCTCAGTGTAATTACAGATGGCACCTGCTAGGTCACGGATACTGTCAATTACAGCAGTGTTATGTGCCCTGTGTGCCCTTAGTCCCTGTCTGGTGTACTGTTCCATACATGCCTGTGCCGCCATGACAGCCTGGAACATGCGTGAGGTTGTAAGACCTGTGGTACATCTGCCAGAGGCATGATGAGCAGCAGTGCTCCGACGAGAACCCCTGGACATCTGCCTATGTGGTACCCTTCCAGACATCTGGGTATGGCTGCTGTGTTGGGATGCATGTGCCATAGATACCACACTGTCCTGGCCAATGCCAACTGTATGCTGTCTCTCAGCTAAGGGCATTGGTGATGGATATATTGGCATTATGACTGTGTGCATGGATGGGGTGGACACTTGTGTACTGTCGATTGGTGGCCCAACGACAGACCCTGGCAAACATGCCTGTGCCTCAACACACCTATCATCATTATCACTATTTTGCTCAGTGACATCAATTTCCTTGCTGCAGTGAACCAGCCCAAACTCAGCACCTGTGAGAGGAAGACAGGAAACACACTTTACGACCTGTACATGATGTCAGAACACATGCACACATGCACACAAATACACTCCTCACTAAAGCAGACACACCCACACACACACACACACACACACACACACACACACACACACACACACACACACACCACCAGCAATCCAGAACATACTCAATAGCGGGTGATGGTGGGGTACAGTATCACAAGCCAAACAATTATATCACATGTGTCAGCATGCAGGACGTGTGTTGCACAACAGCATGCAGTGCGAGTGTAGACAGCCCTTGTGAATAACAGTATACATGGTTTTGATGCATGTGTGTTGTTGTTCAGTGATTGGCCTCACCCTAGAATGCAATGTGTACATGGACACAACATTGCTGTGCAAGTATTAAAAGTTCTGCAATGTCCTGTGCACCATCACTCTCAGGCATACATACCATGGCTGGATGTGAATATGTGTGTCACATAGATATCCATTTATGTTTAGAGTGTCTGTGTCTTTAGGAGATAATTGTGGACACAGGTTTAGCACATGTATGTAAAGACACAGGATGAGTGGTGCATGTATACCTGATGGAATACCACTGCTCAACATAGCCATTGTACAGTGGATATGGTGAGTGTATGACATATTGTGGACATGCCAGTGCCAGCCATGACATGGCATGCTACAACACAACTGCAACATTTAACATCACACATACACAATGTGTGTCATGTGACCTATACACTCAATGGCATTACAAGACATATATGTGTCACTTTGTACAAATGGTGATTGCTATGCATATTGTGTATAGGTGCATATGTTTGCACACACACAGCATTAAGGTGCATAGCAATTAATGCTATGTGTAGTACTGTGGTCACTGTAACTGGATGGGGTGTAGTACCATGAGCCATCATCATGCAGCATCATGTGGTCACTCAAGGCTACTAATGTGTGCCAGATCGGCACATAGCATGCTGTACCTGAACTGCAGTACCATGGCTACATTCACCATTTCACAGCCAGTTGTTACATGGGTTTGTACGGTGCCCAATAGGGGGCACTGCCTAACATGAATGTGTTATGTGTTGAAGAGTGTCGCACAGCCACATGAGAGGCCTCTACCCCTCAGTTATATTATATGTGCTGTGTGGATGACATTTGGGATACTGGAGTGTGACCTTACAGTGGGTGTCTAAATACGCCATGTGTAGCATGTTAACGTGTACTGCGTATGACAAAGTTGTGTATGTTGTGTGCATGTGTATCGACTCTGCCTATCCAATGTCCACTACAGTGTTGCCACAACTGTGTGGGATGCTCTGTGTATAGCATGTGTTTGAGGCAGCTACTCACATTACTGGGATGTACATAGTCTCACTGCAAACATGCAAAGCATGCATTATGCGTTGGTGTGTTGCATGTACATGGCTTACACCTCACCTATGACATGCACACTTAATTAGCAATATTAAATGTAGAACACACTCACCAGCATGCCTTGCTGTCACACCAGAGGGACCTACAAGGATATGAGACAGTTTGTCAGTGTCAACAACTGTGGCATTGCTACTGTGTGTTTGCAATCTTACAGTAGTACAACGGTTGACAGTCACAGGCCTACAGATTATATTCCTAATTATTAGTATTGCACAACACTAGGCTCCACATCTTCTAACTACACAGTACACATCTCACATAAGCATGCTCTACCAATAGAGGTAACAGTAGTCTACAGCTATGCCATGTTACCTGCATGCTCCGTGTCAACTTGCTGGGTGGCTCCGGCCTCCATGATGATACATGTTAGTTGTTGTTGGCCAGGAGCCAACTGGCTCAGTAGCAGCTCCTCTACTCTGGTGGGGGGGGGTGGATGGCTACCCCACCACTTGTGGCAAGCTGTTGTCTATGGATATCAGACGCACGCTGCCGGAAATGTTTAATTAAATCACTGCAGTAATGGCGTACATGCTCATATGCCTGGTTATGCATGCCTATGTCATTTACCCTACGGACAAGATCTTGCCAAAGTGCAGTCCGCTCATGCCGGTCCTGGCTGGTTCTTGAGAATAGCAGGGCATAGTGCTGCACCAGGCTTGTTGTAATCTGTTCTTCCTCTGCTGGGCTATATGTGGGATTATGATGGTGGGCCATGACCCTGGAAGACAATGAAACAATATGTGTGAGCAAGACATGTGGCACACTTAACATTCTAAAGTACAGATATCAATTAACTGCCGTATATAGCAACCTATTGGCTGTCAGAGGATACACACTTTCAATACCACATATCAGTGCTCAACCCACAACTGCCTGACAGTGCCTGGCACACTCTATATATCAAACCATGTTTTGCACAGCAACAAAGATAAACCAGTATGTAAGACTATGCAACAGTACATGGCACACTGTATGCGACACAATGCATCACCTAGCCACAGGAGGTATATATCAAGCTAATGCATCAAGAAATATGTAATCCATTGCAATGATTGTAAAGTCCAGTTACAATATTACCAGTATACCACACTAGTCATTGATGGCAAACCCCTGCCTAACATATATGCACATTCGTTAATTTAGGTGGCATACTGCTGTACTAGACTATACATGTCGCTAGATACGCACTTATATCCTGTAACACACATATGACCGAGGCCATGGTACAGGCATACCCACACACACACATCAGACCTACATACCAGACACAAAGGTATGGCAACCCAGATGAGCTTTACCTGTGTGCCATACAGTACTGTGTGTCAGTAGTTACAAAACCTTATACTTGAGGTATGTAATCTGTGAGGACTACAGGGAACACACAAAACAGTGGTTCCAAGAAATATGGACATACACCATACTGTGTTGTTTAGGCATACAGCTTCAGGTAGTACTACAGTTCATACAGGAGTTGGATTCACCAGCAGTAACACTCAATAAGCATACATGTATTTCTTTAGTCTACAATGGGACACCTCAGTCGACACCAAGGGACTACATCAGACTGTATTGGCATACTGCTTTTTCTGCCTAGCAATAGCATACAAATCTTTTGCTGGGATCACAGCTAGGACACATAATACCATGACAGAAACAGTTTCCCACTAAGCTATCACACATATACAGAACTCTGACACATTCACCAACACATTCACCATCACACTCAGTCAACCTCACATAGCAATTACTGCAACAAGTACATGTGGGTGTATATCAGTTCATAGGCAGGTAATAGGCTATTGGCCCTAGGGCCTATAGAAGTCTACCCATACGCTACCCTGGCTTTTGACACACAGGTAATTTAATTTCACGTGGCCCTATCAAGCAGAGCCACAGAGGTGATTCCCGGGGTGTATTTCCTATCTCCCATACAATCATCAGGATTATTTATGATGACTGCTAATTAGGAGCTTTGTTTGCTATTGATAGGTGGTTTGTTCCAGAGTATGGGATGTCTCCGAGATAGGAATCTATCCCTCCAGCATGTGCTGTTTATTGAGGTCACAAGGTTTAGGTCCCTAGAGTGTCTAGCTCACAGGGATTGTGATCTGTTTACATGGAGCATGTCCAACAGCTCTGGGTTTGACATAGCTTTGTATGTTAGGCAGAGGTCACCTCTGGGTAGGCGGTATGCGACACAGTCTAGCTGTGGTTTTATGAGACGGTCTGCATAGGACATCTGTTTGTGGCCGGTATTACTCTTTGTGAGGTATGTCTATGTCCTTTCCAGTTGCTGTAGATGTCTTGTGAGGTACATACCACATGGGACATTGTACTCTATAATGGGTTTTATGTGTGATGAGTAGAGGGGAACACTGACCTGTATTTCCCTGGATGACACACCTTCTGTGATGACGTGTGCCACGTAGACAGATAACATGACTAGTGTGGTACTGTGATTATCAAAGGGGAGACTACAGTCCATCTGTGTCCCATGGTCTCATCACATCTTCAGTGTTAAGTAGACTACCATGTGGTAGTTAATGGGTACAGAGTTTTTGCAAGAAGTCAACATTGAGCTCGAGTCCATGGCTTTGTCACCAGGCATCTGTTGCAGTAAATATGACCCTGTCTCTCTCTCTCTCTATATGTATATATATATATATATGTATATATATATATATATATATATATATATATATATATATATATATATATATATATATATATATATATATATATATATATATACACACACATACATATAAACATCCATTGGTGTACATATAGATATACATATAGGCACATATACAGTCCACCTTTCATGGTGGGATATCAATTATGTGAAGGTTGTGAGGTATACAGTTATGTCATAATATTGCACAGTGTTGTGCGAAATGAATTGAAGGTGTTCTCAGCCCATGTAGCTTTAGCAGGCCTCACTGGCTGCAACACTGCAAACCTGACGAATCATACCCACAGCGTGTAACCACCACATGTCATATACCAGCACTGTATGCTCTTGTTTGCCACACACTACAACCTACATAGAAATATGCACATAACAACATTCAACAACATATATATGTCCACCCTCCACAAACAGTTGCAGTATGTCCCTTGCTCTATGCACATGTACAGATGCTAATATATCTGACACAGACAGATCTCTCCATATGTGTGTGCCATACACACACACAAGGTCCACACTGCTGTAAGTTCGTGTACCTCACGGCTGACCTGTTGGGCCTTGCTGCAACATGAACAGGTGTCACATGTGAGCACACAATTTGAGGGTGTATATATAGCTACAAATGCTAGATTAGCATACTAGCCTGGTACAGCTGTTGCCAATGCTAAGCTACACATTAATATGATTATCATGCATTTGTTACTCTGTCACATCCATGTTTATATAACTGTATGTGCTACTCCCCCAAACAGACATTGTACACACTACTGTACAGAACACAGATAACATGGATCAGATGTTTGACATTTAATGCTGAACTTTATTTGTCACAGTCATATCCCACTGCACATAGCTCCTCACTGATTTCTCCATGCCAGTAGTTATGCAGGGCATCTGTGCATAGATACGTACTGCTGCCACATATGGATGATTCAAACTAAACATCTACTACATGACAGTAAATACATAGCTGTTACATACCTTTCCTTTGTATGTGTTTGTATTTGTCAGTTCTGTGTGTTTTGTTTTTTTTATATCTTATTTTTTTTCAAGATATTTTTTTCAATATAATTTTTTTCAATATATTATTTATTTTTCAATATTTTTTTATCTTTTTTTCAATATATTATTTTTTTTCAATATATTTTTTTCATATCTTTTTTTCCTGTTGCTGTTGTCTGTGTATGTCTCTCTCTCTCTCTGTACCTGCAATGAAATGATTGCATGTGTGGACAGCAAGTACAGCCTGCTTTTATAGGTATCTGCACATGTGCATGTGATGGCCTCTGCACCAATTGGTGGCCACCATTTGGCAATTGCATGCAGCCTGCTGTGTGGTACTTGCAGTACTCACTGTCATAGCAACCCAATGCTATAAATTGCTAAATCAGGTAGGCGTAGCCCTTTCAGCTTTCCAAAGTGGGGACCATGCTTGTTTGCTGTGGACACCGTTGTATAAGTCAGAAGGTTGGTATACTTCTTATATCTGATGCTAGGGGTGTAGCCAGTGATTTGAATGTTGTACTCAGACCTGAATGTTGCCACTTCCAGTACACAGTTGCCAGTGTAGAATTGTACTCACCCCTACAAATGCTAACACAAGATACATGGGTGTATGTAGTTTCTTTTCAACTTATACAATTAGCTGCCATACATACGTAGTTATTGAGATATTTTCATTTGGCACATGAACTGTTTGTGAACTGCTATACTGTGAATATTAATGTACTCACTTCTGCACAGTTTGTGCTTTTTTTTGGTTGACATTAGCACAGGATGCTCACGAAAACTGGACAATTCCAGTACTGAGTATGCCTACCTACATCCTTGCTGGACCTTGAACACACAGGTATTTTGTACAATTGGGTGGGGATTGTCCTACTATGATACTGTGTGGGGGTTGTAAAGTGCTGCTGTAACATTGTTTACTGCTAGAATGGCTGGTTCTGTTATCACAGTCATGTAATGCAATTCCACAACAACTGCTGGTAATGTTCCACAGAACAGGTTTTGTGTTATGGCATTCCTATCTTTCCTTTACATTCACTCATTCTGATGCATGACATATATATATTTTGGCAACAACCTGCTGTATATCTACTGTGGCTTAGCGGTACGTCATGCAGTCTAGTGTGTCCAAGGTCAGGGGTTCAAGACTGACAGTGGTGTTTTATTTTGCTGCTGAGCAGAACAAGGGCCATCACATGCAGGGTGACTAAGGCACTTTTAAGCAGTTGTAAGCGGGTTTGCATGGGTTTGTGTGATGCTTAGCAATACTTAGCTAAGAGCACACTTGTGCAAACCCGCTAATGACTGCTTAAAAGTGCTTATTCCCGCTAACCCCCACGTTCATTTCTTTGAAAGAAAAGAAAATGGGGAGATAGGAAAGTGGTGAAAAAGGGGCACAAAGAGGGAAAGACAGTAGGGAAAACAGCTAGGGATGCGCAGGATGGGTGTAGGGAAGGTCCATAGCTGCCCATTTCTTTAACAGCAACAGCTGTGCATATACTAGAAATTTGGAGGGAAATTTGAAACCTTCCACCCCTGAGAGAGGGGTGAGGACAACAAAGTATGTTGTACTGCCAATTACATTTCAGTTTATGTGACCAGCGGACATGTGTGCAAAATGGGCAGCTATGTATGGGGCGTAATTATTTTGTGGGAGCAGACTGCCTTTTTTTTTTTTCTCAGGTGAGAGTGGAATGTGGGGTAGGGGAAGTAGGTATATTTGGGGATGTAGGTTGGGGGAGGTAAACAGACAAGACAAACAAGACGCATACAGGGGTGGAATATGACACATGGGGTGGGTGAACACCATTGACGGGGAAGGATGTTTGGAAATTGCAAGCCCATGAGCCCACAGATGGCAACAGTGGAACTGAGATCCCCACCCATGGGCAGTCACCACTGCACCTTCACAGCCCAGAGGGTGGCTGTGCTGGGGGCTGCGTAGGAGGGGCAGGCTCACCCGTGAGTCACGCCACTGTGCCTCGAGTTGGCGTAGAGGATCAGTGACTGAACGGTGGATCTCCCTATGTACCACAGCCTGGACCGTTTGGTGGGTGATAGGTGGCCCTCCTCCGGCCACGCTTGCATGGGGGGGCTGAGCCCCATCCCCTGCAGCGCTTCCACCCGAAGGTGGCATGGGGCCAATGGAGGAGGAGTTCCCGGGCTGGGCACCAGACCTGCTGGTGCCAGGTGCCATCGCCAGCTGAGGTGGGACAGGTGGGTCCGCTGGGACCGGCCTTCCCATACGTTCTAGGTTTAGTAGGATTTAATGACAATATGGGTTGGTAACAGCCAACAGCATTCCAAATTAATTGTAACAGCATGCAGTAATATTCCCATTAACCCAACACACCAGAGTTCTAACAGTTGAACAGCAAGCATAACACACGCATATATAGAACAACAGTAGACATTCCAACAGCATGCAGCATTGATTGGTGGCAACAGGCCACCAAGATTGTGGTGTTTGAACAGGGCACATGCATCAAAGTAAATGCAGATATTTATAAAACAATAGGGCATATGTCCCAATCAATGTTTTGAGATTAGACATACCCATTGAGGTGTGGAATTGCATTGTTTATGCACATACAGTAGGGTGTAAAAAGGTACCTCCATTAACAACTTATATGTACTTATAGTTTACACTACATTCCTATTGACTGCAGGTATATATCCCCTACATGTATTATTACACTAGGCAAAGTCCATTAAGTTGTGAAATGGGTTTTGCTAGTTCCTTATATACCTGACCTGTATCTGACATACAAACTGTCCAGGATGCAGATGTTACTGCTACGTATTTATATATTTTATTTATATTTATATATCTACATATCTGGATGTGTTCAGGTGACATTATCAGCTATATTTTTACAGCCGCCTACATTTCTAGCAGCACACTGACATTTCTGGGGAACACATTAACAAGCTACTTGTGTGCCAGATTTACCTATAGATGCCAGACACAACAGTTGAGGACTGTATATATGCTTCACAGCTACTGGCACTCCCTTCATCCACTTTATATGGGCCTGCCCAAGTGTGGGTTGACAGCGCTTAATACAACAGTACTACTTATATAATGCAAGAGTACAACAAACATTTTGAACTAAGTGACACGGACACACTCCAGGAATTATACCTTTATTAATTACATTACACACATTTCTAGAGGCTCTCTCATTTAACTGATATTACAGTGCATGCAGAAGACTTATTCAAGACATATTATACCTTTATTAATGGGTTACAACACTTTTTCAGGCTCTCTCACTTATTTTATATAACAGTACATGCAGAGAAATTATTCAGGACGTATTATACCTTTATTAATGGGTTACAACACTCTTTTTCAGGCTCTCTCATTTATTTTATATAGCAGTACATGCAGAATAATTACTAACCTGCCTGGTGTTGCAGCCTTAGCAGCCTATCTGCATAGGCTTGCTGATTCGTAGCACAGACACCTGCAGCTGTGAAGTAAATGAAGTGATATTGAGACATATACCTATCCATAATATCGAGCACAATAGCAATTCTTACATACTCCATTTCATGGCTACCTACTCAGTAGTGGGGCATTGTGCATCCCATGGACCTCCTGTATCCATTGGTTCAGTTGGTCCTGCTTGCTTCTCTTCAGGTCTGCATAGTGGTGTCTGACCTGCTCACCAGTCCGAGGGATGCCTGTGGCACTGGTGAGATCATGTGCGAGATGGTTCCAGGCTTTTGCTTTGTATTCAGTGCCCTAAATCTGGCCCTGCAGGAGTCTGGCATCATGATTATGGACAAGGAGCCAAACCATCAATTTTGACTCCTCAATGCCCCACCGTTGCACTAGAAAGCGAGAACCCTCTCCGACACCAGCCATGCTGCCTACAGATGGGAGAGCTACAACCAGTTATGGCAAGTATTCCCACCAATGGAGCTTAAATATGCCTCATTTCCCGCACTTATAGTTTCATAGTTTCACAGTATAGTACTAGGCTATCTGCCCTGGGGCATTTGTAAGCCTAGCCATAGTGATGTGGCTTTTGCCACCCCATGAAATGGTACAAAAATGTACAGAATAAAATTAGAATACTGTGCATCTGTCTAGTAGTGACACAATGAAGGTCCCCTTATATAACAGAATTAGTTTACTGTGCCCCTGTCTAGCAGTGACACAGATGTGACCCCTGTGGTAAACTTACAATCTCCCATCCACTCATCAAGATTTCTCTTGAAGAGAGTCAGTGAGGGGCTCTGCCTAATATGAACTGGGATCTTGTTCCAAAGCATGGGAAGCCTCTGGGTTATGAATCTATCCCTCCAGCATGTCCTATTCATACTTGTGCCGAGGTTTAAATTTTTGGCTCTCATGGTCCTGATGGATTTGGATTTTTTGAGGTGGAGCATGTCCATCAGATCCTGATTGGACATGGCCTTGTACGTCAGGCAGAGATCACCTCTGAGCAGGCAGTATGCTACTGAATAGAGCTGAAGTTTCTTTAGTCTGGCAGAATAAGACATATGTTGGAGACCCTTGATCCTCTTGGTGAGGTACTTTTGTGGTCTCTCCAGCTGTTGCAAATGCCGGGTGAGGTACATACCAAATGGGGCATTGTACTCAATCATGGGTCTGATGAGGGGGGAGGAGTATAGGGGGTACAATGACATCCCTGGATCTGGATGTGAATCCCTTCATGATGAGGTGTGCAAGGTAGAATGTTTTTCTAACCACTTTGGCAACGTGGGTGTCAAATGAGAGGTCGCTGTCGACTTGGGTCCCTAGGTCTCTGATTATTTTTTCTGCACTCAGTGGGTTGCTGTCTATGTGATAATTTGTGGGTACTTTGTTTTTCCCAAAGGGGATGAGTATACATTTTTTGGCATTTAGTTTAAGGCCGTGACTCCGGCACCAGTTGTCCGTTTCTGTGAGGCCTTTTTGTAGGATGTATCTGTCCGCTGGTGTATCGACTATGGTGCCTAGTTTGCAGTCATCTGCGAACTTTGTCAGCCACAACCCTCCCATGTTTGCTTTAACATCTGAGAAATAAATGCCGAACAAGAGGGGTCCCAGGACAGATCCCTGTGGGACACCACTTGTGACTGGCTTTGAGTCTGACATTGCTCCAGCAATTTTAACTTTATGGGTTCTGTCCTTTAGTCAGTTTGCAACCCATCTAGTGACATAAGGGTTTACGTTTAAGCTGTTGAGCTTATCTATGATGCCTGAGTGGGGTATTGTGTCGAAGGCCTTAGCCAAGTCCAGGTAGGCTGTATGGACTGCTTTGCCCTCATCAATGGCTCTAGTGACGGTTTTGAAAAAGTCAACCAGGTTCAAAAGGCAGGATCTGCCCTTTACAAAGCTGAACTGGGTGGGGTCAAATGTCTGTAGGTCCCCTATGTCTCTGTTTATGAGTTCCATAATGATTCTTTCCATAGCTTTGCAGACCAGGCTGGTTAAGCTTATGAGGCGGTAGTTCCCAGGGTCTGTAGAGGTACCCCCTTTGTGGAGTGGGACCACTGTTGCTGTACGCCAGTGTTCAGGTACATATCCTGAAGTAAGACTAAGGTTAAATAGCATTTTTATGTGTGGGTTTAGCTCCTCTTGGAGTTCACGTAACATGCAACCCGGGATACCGTCAGGTCCCATTGATGCTGTGTTTTTAGCTTTGTTTAGGGCGGTTCTCACTTGGACATCTGAGATGACAGGGAGATTACATTCAGCTAGGATAAGTATTTCTTCTTTTGGGGGTGAGGGAGGGGAGAAATTTGCACTGAAGCTGTCAGCCAGAATGTTGCCAATATCTGTGGGCTCAGTGTATTTTTTGTTGTTGTGAACTAACTCTGAGCATATCTGAGGGTTTCCGCCCAGGTTTCTAACATAGCTGAAGAAGGCTTTGTGGTTATCTTTAGTGTCCTTAGCGATTTTTCTCTCAAAGTTAGCCTTGGATGTTTTTATGAGAGAACGTAGTTTTCTGCTAATGTTGATCAGAGATGTCTTCCCTTCATGGGATTTTGCTGACGTGCAGTAGCTTCCTTCTTTTGTTATACAATTTGTTAATGGCTGAGGTCCACCCGACAGGACGCTTGCCTTTGGTGGAGAGGGATTTGGATTTATTTGGGATTGCATGATCCATGCATTCTTGGAGATGTCCATAGAAAGCATTTCTATTTGTGATTGGCCAGATTTGAAAATTCTCAGCTGAGTGCACACCTGGTTAGCACTGAGTAAACTTTGATTAATATGTATATGTATGTTGACAGTGCATGGACAGCAAAAGCTGTCATGGCTTAGTGGTTCAGTATTGTGATTATAGTGCACAGTATCCCGGATTCGAGGCCTGTCTCTGCTTTTTATTTTACTACTGGCCTGACTGGCTAGGAGGTGTGGCTGTGTTTAGCCAACTTTGCCCAACATTGCTCTACGTTGCTCGATGTTGCCCGATGTTGCGCTAGTTATCATGGTGCACAGCTTTGTGCAAACATGTTTTGTGCTAGTTGGCGTGATGTGTGGCTCTGCGCAAAGCCATTGCACTAATTAAAGCAGTGCTAAGCTATGAGGAATTATTCATAAATGTGCTTAATACCGGTAAGCAACTCATATATATATATATATATATATATATATATATATATATATATATATATATATATATATATATATATATATATAATATCGTTCACTACTACATAGGCCATTTCAATGCATTTTACTAAAGTTTAAAAGGTAAATGTCAGGAATTATTTTTATGCACAGATTTCCTATAGAAAATGGAAAGGGGAGTGGTGGGACTCGAACTGGGAATGCCTCCTCTTTGTGTGAAGGCTCTACCACTACGCTATTGCTATTTGGCTTAATTTGCATATAAGTGGTTTATTATCCTCTTCGATGTCTAAACTGCTAACTGTAGCTAAGCAATGGGCAAACCCGTGCACACACGCGCAAATATGGGCAGCTATATCGGGAATAATAAAAAAAAAGTTTTACATTTTATTATATTTGTACAGGGGTTTAGAATGTGGGGGAGTGTAGTGTTGGGGATATACACATTTGAGCTGACTCGCTCATGTCTGGTGACATTTGCAGATTTAGGCACTTGCAGGGGAGTGGATATTTGGACTGCTCGGCAGTCTGACATGCCCCCTGCACTCGTGCACGCTCCGTGTTAGCCTTAGAGTTGAGTCAGCGTACCCTCATGAATATGCATGGTGCACTGACGTCATACTCTTAGGCTGCAGTTTCCGTGTAAGACTTATTTAGTCTTACACGGAGGATTACCGAATCCTGGCCTGTATGTTTAAATTTCATTATAAATCTCATTTACTTTCTTCATCTACAAAACGACAACCATTAGTCATATTTATAAGACATGTGATCCCTACAATATAAGCATTAAACAATTTGTTGAGTCAACAAGACTTGTTCTTCAGAGGAGACATGAATCTTCCTGACTTAAACAGAACATCAGTAAGAATAATTCTACACATGAACAAAAGAACTGATTTCTTCTTCATTTCAATATGAATTAATAGCAAACTTTGCTTTTTACTTGTACAAATAACTTGCCATCTACAGCTGTTATGTGTCATTATTTGGATTTATATAATTATTAGGATTGATCATGCACACTATAAAATGATGTCCTAACCTGAGTTTTTGTGCTTAATGCACTGTCCTTGGTTGGGGATCCCTTCTGACGGATTTCCTGGATTTATGATATGACATTCATAGCCTGTAGGGCAGTGGAGAGGTTCTTCATCATCCTTTGTGGTACTGCAGGTTTCCGCTGAAAATTTTAACAAAAATGAAATTACTAAAAGAGAATAACAGCTTATCCTTTCCTTATGCAACAAAAAGGATGACAACAGCTAAATAAAATTATCTGTTTTACAAACTGAACTATGAGTCATTTGCTCTCACAATGGTCCTCTACATAGCAATATTTTACTTTTCTAAATGATTGGTATACTTCCATTAAAATTATTTTTTTTCCTCATTGCAAGTCCTTCTAAGTAATAGTCCTTGCCACAGCAACAAACAAACAGTAGAAACACATGGGTGGCTTGTAGTACTGGGCTGCTGAGCTGCAGCCCCGCCCCCAAAAATAATTACTCATTTTCTGCTTTTAATTTGTGCTTTTATGCTTTTTTTAAATACTTGTCATTCCTGTTAGAAGACCCAAATGTTATGCTTACACAGTGGATGTGTAGAGTTCTGATTTAATTGAATACAAAAAAAAATGGTTGACATTACTGTGGTAGCACATCAAAAGCCAACATTTTCCCATCTGCCCTGCTGGGGAATAAGGAGACTGCATATCATTACAAATCATCCTGCAGCTTCAGGGGCATACAGATGACGTATTTGAAATTATTTGGGTTGCTATATCAAGTCGCAAATAGTCCTTCCCACTGCCTCAGTCTGCAGCAGGTGTCATGCCTGAAGCATTCTGAGTCAAAGCTGAAAACATGGAGTGAATTGCTAATATGACAACGAGCTCAGGATTTTTTTTTTTAATGAATCTTTAACTTTTAAATCCATAATCTCTACTGCCAGTTAGCTTGAAGGATGGTACGTAGTTTTGAGAGATAGTGTATATGAGTGTGTGTGTGAGAGAGAAAGACAGAAAGCAAATAGGGTCAGGAGGGACTGCAGTGGGCTGCTCTTTTATGCCTCTTTCATCAATGAGTTAAAGTATATTACTGCGAATATTATGCATTTATTTACTCTTAAGAAAAGTCAGGCAACTAAGATATGCACAGTAAAGTGATTATAACTGCTGGATACATCACAGAGTGGGTGTGTGTGTGTGTGTGTGTGTGTGTGTGTGTGTGTGTGTGTGTGTGTGTGTGTGTGTGTGTGTGTGCCCACAGATGGGTTGCAATGGTTTACACTGTGATGCGTCCAACAACAATGAGCTGAAATACAGTCTTGCGGCCATAGTCTATATATACGTATTTACTCATTTAAGAACAGTCATATATCAGAGATGTATATAACAAATAAAGGGACTGTAACTTGTAGGCAAGGAATCAGTTTGTGTCTGTAACTGATTAATCCCTAATGTCATTTGAAACACAGACTGGCATTGATCTCACTAAGCAGTGCCTCAGTAAGATAAGCAGGAAGACATCTGTGGTACTGTGAATTATTATTTTTAAGCAGTCAGAAATTTGAGATGTATATAGTCAATAAATTGTCTTGAATGGATGGGTATTGGAAGTGTATGAAAGTGACTGATCCCGTTGTTCGATTACAGGTTAAGGATCAATTACTTGCTGTAATACAGCACCCACCATCCCAAGTTGCTTCCTGCAGCCCTTCATCTTTGAAGACATCACTGGTCACTGGTAACACATAATCCAACTTTAATGGAACAGTAAGGACAATAACTAAAACAGTAAATAAATCCTAAATAACAAGAAACTCATTTGTATGAATCTACAAACGTCTGAGATCCATGTTCCCTGTATTTCATAAAACGTCATGTAAAGTAAATAAAACTAGGCAAATAGTTGTCAGTCCATGTCCTGAAATCCCAAGGAAATAAATGAGTGTATACAAAAATATATTTTGCATAGTCTGCATTTACTACAACAATTACCTTAAGTACTACTGAGGCAGATTCAGTGGGGCCTCAAAAATTATTGATAGCTGACAGAACAGCAGTTATCAATCAGTGCTATTTCCAGGTTAGTACCTGAGGTGTTTTATAAAGGCAGGCAGAGACCTATAGAACAAAGAAACAGAACAGTGTAAGTTGGTGAGAATTATTTGGCCCACTGAATCCTGTTATACAGATTTGCTGCACAATTCTTTGCTATCAAATGGCCATCATATTGCACTAAAGTGTCAAGCAATTGTGATGATGGATAGCTGATCACGCCCCACAACACTTTGCATCTAGTGCAGTTGCCCCTCTCGCCCAGCCCTAGCTATGCTACTGGAAGCAGGAACTGACTACAAGACTAATAGTTTCCTATGTGCCCAAAAAGGTGAAAGCAGGAGAATGAAACCTCATCCCAGGTACAGGTGGGAAAAATGGATATTGAATATTTCCTAGGTAAATACTAGGCTAGCTGCCCTTGAAAGGCCATTTTAAACTTGGCTAATTTCCCTTTCAAATGTGAGAATCAAACCCTGTACCTTGTGTAAGACAGATAAACACCTTAACTATTACGCTAAACTACAACCCTTTGAAATGAATTCAAAGAGTTGAACACTATTTTAAACTCCATGCTATGGAAAAGAACCCTACAAGTTGTCTCTCAGTGGCAGATTATTACTGGAACCTGAAGAGATCCCAGGAATTATAAAAAATGTTAATGTAATCTTGTTTCGTATACTGCTGCACAATATTAAATTTCCCAAATGATTACTAATGTCTTGGTCATATTAAATATATATAAAGTCATCTACAACTGTTACGAGTAGTAATGTTTTGTTATATGATTTAATACGCTATAGAGTTTTTTGATGGTTGCTTTCTCTCACCAAAATATTTCAATAAAAATTATTTAAAAGAATAAATCCAAAAAAGGTCACACACGCCTGGAAATGGTGCTTGGACTTAATCCAAAATGTATAGTAGCAAAAGAAAAATGTCCAGATGTTTCTTCAGATAATTAGATTTATTTCTAACAGCCCACATTTGCGTACAGCAGATCTGATTTCAATATACAGCTTCTTCAGTGTTGCAACCCAAACGAACAGTACACCATATTTGAATAAAATAAAATAACAAGTCACCTGATAAAATGGTATTAATCAGCGATTAAATTTGTGTAGAACGTTCTGATGCAAAAAGTAAAGATTGTCATTAGTCCAAAAATCAACTTAATAAGAATACATTATTTAAAATATGCATAATCATAATTATATGTATACATGAAAACGTTACATAGATATGACAGAAAAATAAACATGGAATATCTAATATGACAGAAAAATAAACATTGAATATCTATAGACAACTACTAGGCTGGTATTCTTGAATACTTTACATCAGGTACAAACCATACACAATGGATATCATAACTAGCAAGATTCAAGGATTACCGCTGCTCCTGTGGCACACCTCTGTTGACTTTTCAGTAAGAGTATACTAGTTACTTTTATACACAGCAAGCGAAGGTATTTGATCCAGGCACACTTCACATTTTGGTAGAAGAACTTAAATGGTTTTGTCCTTTCCACTTCAAAAGAACAAGTGTTCAGACCATCTAGCTCGTTGCTTATGGTTGTTGTCTCCTGCAGTCTGTAATCACTCTAAACACCCCACTCTAAATATTTGATAACACAATGGTCATCCCATCCTCTTTCCCTACTTGGTAGTGGTCAGTGCTTTATCCTCTTTGGTATTTACAAATCCAAACATATCAGTCAACTGGAAAGGTTCCAATAATTTTTAATCAGGAAAATTAATGACTTAAAGCCTTCAACTATTCTGACAAATTAGCACATCTTTCCTACTAAGTAACTTAACGACAGTTGTTCCAAAGTGACTACTTTCTCCCTTTTCGAGTCATGAAAGACCCAGTCCTATTTGACTTACTATTTCTTTGCAAAAGCAGTGGCTATACAAACCCCTGTACAACAGGCCTAAATCTACACCAGCAAGAAAACAAGACTCGCTGGAGAGAGAGGTGCCTAATTTAGTGTATTCCCAGCCTATGGAATAAGTTATCATAACAGTTCAGGAAGGATACGACTGTTAAGGATGGGTAGATTCAAACTGACATCAGGGTTATCATGTACAGCCCTTCTTAATATGGGAGGGGAGTACTATGCGCTTGTACACGGCGATAAGAAATTAAACCCATTTTTCTTAAAGGTGTCTCTTGCTAGGCATCTCATGATTCATGTGACTGCTTGGTTGTATTATGTTCACCCTGTCATAGATGTAACTGAACTTGATAGAAACAAGTGAAGGGCATACCACAAAAACAATCCTCCAGCAAAACTTAACTATCAACTAGCTTTATGGTAAAAGAAAGAGATTACTGGCTAAAAGTAAAAATAACAATAGACAGAATGACAGAATCATCATCATTAAATTAAACAAGCAACTCAGTACTTAACTAAAGCTACCAAAGCCAAGTTTGAGGTGAAAATATTCAACTAAGCAAAGGACTACTACAAGAACCTTTTCTAGTGAAAAAGGCACAACAACATCTGCACTTTCTACAGAAACTGAGGGAAGGCATACCTGCCTCAGGCCATCCTCAAAGCCTTCTACAGGGGGACCTGGTAACTGCAAAGCATCAGACCACAAGACTCCCATGAGGGCAGTGAGGACAGTGGAAAAAGTCATTGGTTCCTCACTCCCATCTAAGGATGATCTGTACAAGACTCGGTGTGTGGGAAGGGCTAGGAAGATAATCAATGATCCCCCTCACCCTGCCCATGGCATGTGCTTCCCCCTTTCCTCGGGCAGGCGGTATCACAGCTTACACTGCAAAATATCTAGACTGAACAGGAGCTTCTTTCCTCTATCCATAAGGCTGCTGAACTTGAATGCCAGGCATGACAACGAATAATTAGATCAATATGCCACTTGCTGTGAAGTACCAACTATACTAATCACTCTGGCAAACTGTTTCAATAACTGATACAGTTAGCCTGATTTCTTATGCAATTACTTCCTGAATGTGCAATAGTCAGGAGTGAGTCACCACTCCATACATGTGCAATATGAACATCAGAATATATTATACTACAACTGATGAAGTGCAACTGATTCTAAGTAATCATAATGTGAAGTCATAGTCTTGCAATACCTACTAGTATAATACCGTCTAATTTCTTCTTGTCCAATTGTGGAAATTTATTGTGTTAACATTTTAATTATTACTGTATGTGCATTAGTATTACTGTCATTCAAACTATGTGTTCATTGTTATGTCTTGCACAGGCACCAAAGCAATGTAATTTCGTTCAGCTTGCACTGCTGTGTATATTTAATCGACAATAAAGTTTACTTTGACTTAGTTATGTTCACAATCTCAGGAGTGCAACAAAACAATGTGTTAAGCTGACAGTAAATGATGTTACCTATACAAATGCTGAGGATACATCTAAGCAATTGGCTGACAAATTCAGCTCAACCTTTAACCCTCCCCACACCATTTATCTCTCATGAAATATCTGAAACTGACTTGCCACCAGTAATCATACAAGAACAAGTCCTGAAAGTGGTATCAAAAGCTAAGATACTGCATCAATGGGTCTTGACAATATGTCAGGATGCATCCTGAATAGCATGAAGCATGGTTTAGTCACACTCTTAACAACACTGTTCAACCTTACTCTCCATATGGGTTTTGAACAAAGTGAATGGAGAACAGCAACAATTATTCCCCTGCATAATGGAGGACCTCCATTTACCCAGGCAATTAGAGACCCAGCCTAATATGGAAAGCCATGGAAAGAATTATAAAGGAAGTAATCAGTAACAACACAGGGAACCTCCAAGCACCAGACCCATCCCAGTTTGGATTTGCCAAAGGCAAGTCATGCTTACTCAACCTGTTGGACTTTTCTGAAAGGGTCGCCAAAGTAATGGAGGAAGGTAAAATGGTACACACCACCTACTTAGACCTGGCCAAGGCTTTTGACACAATTGCCCATACAGGCACGACAGAAAAAAGTACAGTTGTGTACCAACCATAAATGTAGATGTTCGAGTGTATTCACTGTTGCAGTCATTACACTTGGGTTATCCTGCTGGCAGGCTACCCGCAGTTGGCCTGAATTCCAAAGTCCTGGTCAAGCATTGGTTGCTGTTGCCTCTTCCCTGACGTCAGTGCGCCAGGGGTATATAAGATGCAGCCAACGCCATTTTCTTCAGTTTTTCTTGCCCCAGATGTCAGGTTCCCCCAAAAGGGAAGGCTAAAAACATTGCTTATTAAAAGCATGCACTAAAATAAACATTACCTTCATCTACAAGCAAATACACCACATAGGTTGTATAGAATAGAGAACTACAGATAAGTCCCAGCAAAGAAAGGGGGATGGTGGGTGGGTAACCTGGACTGCAACAGTGAATACACTTGAACATCTACATTTATGGTAGGTACACAACTGTACTATGTTCATCGTGTTTCACTGTTGCAGTCATTACAAATCCCAAAGCTGAGGTTGGGTGGCTGGGTCTAAATAGAATTAGGAGTGGCTATGAGGCCCTGTAGAACTGCAGTGGCAAAGCCTGCTCTGGATTTAGAGTAAAGAGGTAAGTGGTAGTGCTTTGTAAAAGTATGCACTGAAGTCCAAGTAGCAGCTTCCAAAATATCTTTGGTTGGTACTCCTCTGAGGAAGGCTGCTGACGTGGCTGCTGCCCTGGTCAAATGTGGCCTAATGCCCTTAGGCACTGATTTGCCATGTTGTGAATAGCAGAAACCAATGCAGTGTCCTATCCATTTTGAAATAGTCTGCTTTGAGATAGCCTTTCCATGTGATCCTGCAGCATATGCCACTAAAAGTTGCTCAGTCTTTCTGAAAGCTTTAGTTTTGTCCAAGTAGAAGCATAGCTGTCTGTGTATGTCCAAAGAATGCAGAAGTTTCTCCCCTTTATTCTGGGGATTTGGATAAAATGTAGGCAAATGAATGGTTTGATTGAGAGCCACACTGGATGCTACCTTAGGCATAAATGTTGGGTTTGTCCTTAGAGAAACCCTGTCCAGATGGAAAAGGATAAAAGGTTCCACAGCCATTAATGTCTGTAACTCTGAGACTCTTCTTGCTGAAGTTATAGCTAGGAGCAGAGTTGTTTTCCATGATAAGAATTTTATCTTGGCTGTGTTGGCTGGCTCAAAAGGAGGCAGTGTGAGCTTTTCCAAGACAAAGTTGAGGTCCCATGCAGGTATTGGTGCTCTTCTTGGGGGTCTTATGTTTTTGACCCCTCTGAGGTACTGCCTTAGTAATGGATGTGAAAAAATAGGTGGGTCCATATTGTAATGAGCTGAAATGGCAGAGGCATGGATCTTAATTGATGAAAAGGTTAGGCCTTTGTCCAACATCTCAGTTAGGTATTGTAAAATCTGAGGAATATTTGGTACAAGCATGTCAATTCCTTGTGCCTGGTTCCAAGCACAGAATCTTTTCCATTTTTCTGCATATTATTTTCTGGTGCTGGGCCTCCTGGCCTCCAGAATAACATCAATAACTGCTCTGGAGAGAGGTGTGTCCTGAATGGTTACATTATCCGCCATGCAGCCAGATTTAGGGTTCTGAGTTGGCTGTGCAGTATCTGATTGCTTTGTTGGGTCAGTAAATGAGGAATTTGAGGTAATGTCCAGGCTGGGCTTTGAGACAAGCTGTTTAGGATTAGGTACCAGTGCTGGCATGGCCAGTCTGGGGCAATCAGGATCATTTTTGGCTTCTCTTGTCTGACCTTGAGGAGTACCTTGGGGAGGAGAGGCAGTGGAGGAAAGGCATATACTGTAAGGTTTTTCCAGCTGAATGATAGAGCATCCACTTTCCAAGCTAGCTTGTGATAAGTCCTTGTACAAAATCTTCGTAGTTGGCAGTTGTGAGGGGAGGCAAATAGATCTATGTCTGGGCATCCCCATTTTTTTGTTAGTATGCTGAAGATTTGGGGATCTAGTTTCCACTCGTGAGGATCCATGAGGTTTCTGCTTAGTTCGTCTGCCAGAGTATTTGTCTTTCCTGGCAGGAATTGTGCTTGCAGGTGTACTTGATAAGATAATGCTGTGTTCCACCAAATCATGGCTTGTCTGCAGAGGGGGTAGGAGTGCATGCCTCCCTGCTTGTTTATGTACCACATGACTGTAGTATTGTCCATCTTTATCAGCAGTTGTCCTGGATGAAGTAGATCCTTGAAAGCTGTCAGGGCATTCTGGACAGCCAGCATTTCTTTTAGATAGATATGAAGATGCATTTGGCTTGTGGGCCATGTGCCCTGAATACATTTTCCTGCCATGTGGGCCCCCCAGGCATAATCCGATGCATCTGTTGTTATTGTCTGCCTGGCAGTGGGTAAAGTGAAAGGCTGTCCCTTGTTGTGGTGACAAGCCTGTGCCCACCATTGAAACTCCTGTTGCAGACAGGGAATGAGGGTAATAAGTTTTTCCAGGCTGCGGCAATGTTGAGTCCAAACACTTTTTAGATACCATTGAAGTTTCCTCATATGCAGTCTTGCATATGGAATTAGCAGAATGCAGGATGCCATGAAGCCCAAAGCTTGCAGAATTTTTCTTGCAGATAACTGGGTTTTTGTTGCCAACATTTCGAAGTAAGAAGTCAGTTGCCGTTGTTTGTCTGGCATGAGATAGGCCATCTGGGCAGTTGTATTTATGCTTGCACCCAGGAATATTATCTCTTGAGAGGGTACTAGTTTTGATTTCTTTTCATTTACTGTATACCCTAGGCAAATTAGTAATCTTTTTACAAACGCCAGGTGCTTTAGTAGAATGTCCTTGTTCTCTGCTTAAATAAGGCAGTCGTCCAAGTAGGGATATATTTGAATTCCTCTTTGTCTGCAAAAAGCAATTACTGGTGCCAGGCATTTTGTGAAGACCCTGGGCACAGTAGATAAGCCAAAGGGCAGTGCAGAGAATTCGTAGTGCATTGTGCCAGCTATGAATCTGAGTATCTTCTGCAAGATTGTCTGATTGGGACGTGCAGGTATGCCTCTTTTAAGTCCAAGGTTACAAGCCAAGCCTTCTTGCCCAACATGGGCAGAAGCTGCTGCAGAGTCAACATTTTGAACTTTGGAACATCCAGAAAAGTGTTTAGAATAGACAGGTCCAGTATTGGTCTCCAGGCTTTGTCTTTTCTGGGTACCAAGAAAAGACGTGAGTAAAATCCTTGTCCCTGCTCCTGTAGTGGTACTCGCTGAATGGCCCTCATGTGCATGAGGGATGAAACTTGCTTTTGTGCCTCTGCCCATTGATTGTGTGGCAGGTCTGGCATGCCTTTTGCCTTTGGCAGGGTGTGAAAGTGGAACCTGTAACCCTGAGACACTATATTCAAGACCCATTTGTCCTGGGTGATCATGTGCCAGTTTTGTGAAAAAAGTGCTAGTTTTCCCCCTAAGGGAGCATCCAAAAGATAAGTGCTTGGTACTGGTAGAGGAAAGTCATTGGGACTGTTTACTACAAGGTTGAGATTTGTCTTCTCCGCTTTTGGAGGTAGAAGCACCCCATTGTTTAGGCCTGTATGAGCCTTGGGGCTGGGATCTGCCACTAGGGTGCCTATATCTGCCTCTGTGTGTCCTATCTGACACTGGAAAGGACCAATTTTTTGAAGGCCAGTTCCTGCTAAATCTGGGTGGCTGTACCTGTAAGAAATCCTTAACTGTCTGCATAGATTTCACTTTATCCTCCATTTTATTCAACACCTCTTCTGCCCTAACACCAAACAAAGTATCATGCTGTAATGGAGCATCTAATAATTTAGCTTTAACATGATCAGGCAGATTCTGTTCCTTTAACCAAGCATGCCTTCTAATCACAGAACCCGTTACAGCGGCTCTACAAGAGGCCTCCAAAGAATCAAAACCACATTGCAAAGTATGTTTTCCCACCTGTTCAGCTGCATGCAATAAATCCTACATTTCCTTGTTTTCAGCACATTCAGTATTTGTCAACATTTTCTGTTTTAACAGTGACATTAAGTATTGCTGATATTTAAGCATATGAAACTGACAATTTAAAGCCCTTACAGCCAAGGTAGCAGAAGTGTAAACTTTTTTCCCCCCATCTGTCCAGTGGTCTAGAATCTCTATCAGAGGGAACAGGGTTTTTTAAAGTGGATGCCTTGACCCCTTTGGGACCCTGAGATATAGTTTCTGGGTCAGCAGCAGGGTTTTTATATAGAAATTTATGAGAGTCTGGAACCCTGTAGTACCCATCTGGCTTAATGGGTGCAGGGGGTATAGAGTCTGGAGACTTTTATCTTGGCTGTATTGGCTGGCTCAAAAGGAGGCAGTGTGAGCTTTTCCAAGACAAAGTTGAGGTCCCATGCAGGTATTGGTGCTCTTCTTGGGGGTCGTATGTTTTTGGCCCCTCTGAGGTACTGCCTTAGTAATGGATGTGAAAAAATAGGTGGGTCCGTATTGTAATGAGCTGAAATGGCAGAGGCATGGATCTTAATTGATGAAAAGGTTAGGCCTTTGTCCAACATCTCAGTTAGGTATTGTAAAATCTGAGGAATATTTGGTACAAGCATGTCAATTCCTTGTGCCTGGTTCCAAGCATAGAATCTTTTCCATTTTTCTGCATATGATTTTCTGGTGCTGGGCCTCCTGGCCTCCAGAATAACATCAATAATTGCTTTGGAGAGAGGTGTGTCCTGAATGGTTACATTATCTGCCATGCAGCCAGATTTAGGGTTCTGAGTTGGCTGTGCAGTATCTGATTGCTTTGTTAGGTCAGTAAATGAGGAATTTGAGGTAATGTCCAGGCTGGGCCTTGAGACAAGCTCTTTAGGATTGGGTACCAGTGCTGGCATGGCCAGTCTGGGGCAATCAGGATCATTTTTGGCTTCTCTTGTCTGACCTTGAGGAGTACCTTGGGAAGGAGAGGCAGTGAAGGAAAGGCATATACTGTAAGGTTTTTCCAGCTGAATGATAGAGCATGCACTTTCCAAGCTAGCATGTGATAAGTCCTTGTACAACATCTCTGTAGTTGGCAGTTGTGAGGGGAGGCAAATAGATCTATGTCTGGGCATCCCCATTTCCTTGTTATTATGCTGAAGATTTGTGGATCTAGTTTCCACTCGTGAGGATCCATGAGGTTTCTGCTTAGTTCGTCTGACAGAGTATTTGTCTTTCCTGGCAGGAATTATGCTTACAGGTGTACTTGATAAGATAATCCTTGTTCCACAAAATCATGTCTTGTCTGCAGAGGAGATAGGAGTGCGTACCTCCCTGCTTGTTTATGTACCACATGACTGTAGTATTGTCCATCTTTATCAGCAGTTGTCCTGGATGAAGTAGATCCTTGAAAGCTGTCAGGGCATTCTGGACAGCCAGCATTTCTTTTAGATAGATATGAAGATGCATTTGGCTTGTGGGCCATGTGCCCTGAATACATTTTCCTGCCATGTGGGCCCCCAGGCATAATCTGATGCATCTGTTGTTATTGCCTGCCTGGCAGTGGGTAAAGTGAAAGGCGGTCCCTTGTTGTGGTGACAAGCCTGTGCCCACCATTGAAACTCCTGTTGCAGGCAGGGAATGAGGGTAATTAGTTTTTCCAGGCTGTGGCAATGTTGAGTCCAAACACTTTTTAGATACCATTGAAGTTTCCTCATATGCAGTCTTGCATATGGAATTAACAGACTGCAGGATGCCATGAAGCCCAAAGCCTGCAGAATTTTTCTTGCAGATAACTGGGTGTTTGTTGCCAACATTTCGAAGTAAGAAGTCAGTTGCCTTTGTTTGTCTGGCATGAGATAGGCCATCTGAGCAGTTGTATTTAAGCTTGCACCCAGGAATATTATCTCTTGAGAGGGTACTAGTTTTGATTTCTTTTCATTTACTGTATACCCTAGGCAAATTAGTAATCTTTTTACAAACGCCAGGTGCTTTAGTAGAATGTCCTTGTTCTCTGCTTGAATAAGGCAGTCGTCCAAGTAGGGATATATTTGAATTCCTCTTTGTCTGCAAAAACCAATTACTGGTGCCAGGCATTTTGTGAAGACCCTGGGCACAGTAGATAAGCCAAAGGGCAGTGCAGAGAATTCGTAGTGCATTGAGCCAGCTATGAATCTGAGGTATCTTCTGCAAGATTGTCTGATTGGGATGTGCAGGTATGCCTTTTTTACGTCCAAGGTTACAAGCCAAGCCTTCTTGCCCAACATGGGCAGAAGCTGCTGCAGAGTCAACATTTTGAATTTTGGAACATCCAGAAAAGTGTTTAGAATAGACAGGTCCAGTATTGGTCTCCAGGCTTTGTCTTTTCTGGGTACCAAGAAAAGACACAAGTAAAATCCTTGTCCCTGCTCCTGTAGTGGTACTCGCTGAATGGCCCTCATGTGCATGAGGGATGAAACTTGCTTTTGTGCCTCTGCCCATTGATTGTGTGGCAGGTCTGGCATGCCTTTTGCCTTTGGCAGGGTGTGAAAGTGGAACCTGTAACCCTGAGACACTATATTCAAGACCCATTTGTCCTGGGTGATCATGTGCCAGTTTTGTGAAAAAAGTGCTAGTTTTCCCCCTAAGGGAGCATCCAAAAGATAAGTGCTTGGTACTGGTAGAGGAAAGTCATTGGGACTGTTTCCTATAAGGTTGAGATTTGTCTTCTCCACTTTTGGAGGTAGAAGCACTCCATTGTTTAGGCCTGTATGAGCCTTGGGGCTGGGATCTGCCACTAGGGTGCCTGTATCTGCCTCTGTGTGTCCTATCTGACACTGGAAAGGACCAATTTTTGAAGGCCATTTCCTGCTAAATCTGGGTGGCTGTACCTGTAAGAAATCCTTAACTGTCTGCATAGATTTCACTTTATCCTCCATTTTATTCAACACCTCTTCTGCCTTAACACCAAACAAAGTATCATGCTGTAATGGAGCATCTAATAATTTAGCTTTAACATGATCAGGCAGATTCTGTTCCTTTAACCAAGCATGCCTTCTAATCACAGAACCCGTTACAGCGGCTCTACAAGAGGCCTCCAAAGAATCAAAACCACATTGCAAAGTATGTTTTCCCACCTGTTCAGCTGCATGCAATAAATCCTACATTTCCTTGTTTTCAGCACATTCAGTATTTGTCAACATTTTCTGTTTTAACAGTGACATTAAGTATTGCTGATATTTAAGCATATGAAACTGACAATTTAAAGCCCTTACAGCCAAGGTAGCAGAAGTGTAAACTTTTTTTCCCCCATCTGTCCAGTGGTCTAGAATCTCTATCAGAGGGAACAGGGTTTTTTGCAGTGGAAGCCTTGACCCCTTTGGGACCCTGAGATATAGTTTCTGGGTCAGCAGCAGGGTTTTTATATAGAAATTTATGAGAGTCTGGAACCCTGTAGTACCCATCTGGCTTAATGGGTGCAGGGGGTATAGAGTCTGGAGACTTTTATCTTGGCTGTATTGGCTGGCTCAAAAGGAGGCAGTGTGAGCTTTTCCAAGACAAAGTTGAGGTCCCATGCAGGTATTGGTGCTCTTCTTGGGGGTCGTATGTTTTTGGCCCCTCTGAGGTACTGCCTTAGTAATGGATGTGAAAAAATAGGTGGGTCCGTATTGTAATGAGCTGAAATGGCAGAGGCATGGATCTTAATTGATGAAAAGGTTAGGCCTTTGTCCAACATCTCAGTTAGGTATTGTAAAATCTGAGGAATATTTGGTACAAGCATGTCAATTCCTTGTGCCTGGTTCCAAGCATAGAATCTTTTCCATTTTTCTGCATATGATTTTCTGGTGCTGGGCCTCCTGGCCTCCAGAATAACATCAATAACTGCTTTGGAGAGAGGTGTGTCCTGAATGGTTACATTATCTGCCATGCAGCCAGATTTAGGGTTCTGAGTTGGCTGTGCAGTATCTGATTGCTTTGTTAGGTCAGTAAATGAGGAATTTGAGGTAATGTCCAGGCTGGGCCTTGAGACAAGCTCTTTAGGATTGGGTACCAGTGCTGGCATGGCCAAGCAGGGGCAATCAGGATCATTTTTGGCTTCTCTTGTCTGACCTTGAGGAGTACCTTGGGGAGGAGAGGCAGTGGAGGAAAGGCATATACTGTAAGGTTTTTCCAGCTGAATGATAGAGCATGCACTTTCCAAGCTAGCATGTGATAAGTCCTTGTACAACATCTCTGTAGTTGGCAGTTGTGAGGGGAGGCAAATAGATCTATGTCTGGGCATCCCCATTTCCTTGTTATTATGTTGAAGATTTGTGGATCTAGTTTCCACTCGTGAGGATCCATGAGGTTTCTGCTTAGTTCGTCTGCCAGAGTATTTGTCTTTCCTGGCAGGAATTATGCTTACAGGTGTACTTGATAAGATAATCCTTGTTCCACAAAATCATGTCTTGTCTGCAGAGGAGATAGGAGTGCGTACCTCCCTGCTTGTTTATGTACCACATGACTGTAGTATTGTCCATCTTTATCAGCAGTTGTCCTGGATGAAGTAGATCCTTGAAAGCTGTCAGGGCATTCTGGACAGCCAGCATTTCTTTTAGATAGATATGAAAATGCATTTGGCTTGTGGGCCATGTGCCCTGAATACATTTTCCTGCCATGTGGGCCCCCAGGCATAATCTGATGCATCTGTTGTTATTGTCTGCCTGGCAGTGGGTAAAGTGAAAGGCGGTCCCTTGTTGTGGTGACAAGCCTGTGCCCACCATTGAAACTCCTGTTGCAGGCAGGGAATGAGGGTAATTAGTTTTTCCAGGCTGTGGCAATGTTGAGTCCAAACACTTTTTAGATACCATTGAAGTTTCCTCATATGCAGTCTTGCATATGGAATTAACAGACTGCAGGATGCCATGAAGCCCAAAGCCTGCAGAATTTTTCTTGCAGATAACTGGGTTTTTGTTGCCAACATTTCGAAGTAAGAAGTCAGTTGCCTTTGTTTGTCTGGCATGAGATAGGCCATCTGAGCAGTTGTATTTAAGCTTGCACCCAGGAATATTATCTCTTGAGAGGGTACTAGTTTTGATTTCTTTTCATTTACTGTATACCCTAGGCAAATTAGTAATCTTTTTACAAACGCCAGGTGCTTTAGTAGAATGTCCTTGTTCTCTGCTTGAATAAGGCAGTCGTCCAAGTAGGGATATATTTGAATTCCTCTTTGTATGCAAAAACCAATTACTGGTGCCAGGCATTTTGTGAAGACCCTGGGCACAGTAGATAAGCCAAAGGGCAGTGCAGAGAATTCGTAGTGCATTGAGCCAGCTATGAATCTGAGGTATCTTCTGCAAGATTGTCTGATTGGGATGTGCAGGTATGCCTTTTTTACGTCCAAGGTTACAAGCCAAGCCTTCTTGCCCAACATGGGCAGAAGCTGCTGCAGAGTCAACATTTTGAATTTTGGAACATCCAGAAAAGTGTTTAGAATAGACAGGTCCAGTATTGGTCTCCAGGCTTTCTCTTTTCTGGGTACCAAGAAAAGACGCGAGTAAAATCCTTGTCCCTGCTCCTGTAGTGGTACTCGCTGAATGGCCCTCATGTGCATGAGGGATGAAACTTGCTTTTGTGCCTCTGCCCATTGATTGTGTTGGCAGGTCTGGCATGCCTTTTGCCTTTGGCAGGGTGTGAAAGTGGAACCTGTAACCCTGAGACACTATATTCAAGACCCATTTGTCCTGGGTGATCATGTGCCAGTTTTGTGAAAAAAGTGCTAGTTTTCCCCCTAAGGGAGCATCCAAAAGATAAGTGCTTGGTACTGGTAGAGGAAAGTCATTGGGACTGTTTCCTATAAGGTTGAGATTTGTCTTCTCCACTTTTGGAGGTAGAAGCACCCCATTGTTTAGGCCTGTATGAGCCTTGGGGCTGGGATCTGCCACTAGGGTGCCTGTATCTGCCTCTGTGTGTCCTATCTGACACTGGAAAGGACCAATTTTTTGAAGGCCATTTCCTGCTAAATCTGGGTGGCTGTACCTGTAAGAAATCCTTAACTGTCTGCATAGATTTCACTTTATCCTCCATTTTATTCAACACCTCTTCTGCCTTAACACCATATAAAACCCCATTGTTTAGGCCTGTATGAGCCTTGGGGCTGGGATCTGCCACTAGGGTGCCTGTATCTGCCTCTGTGTGTCCTATCTGACACTGGAAAGGACCAATTTTTTTGAAGGCCATTTCCTGCTAAATCTGGGTGGCTGTACCTGTAAGAAATCCTTAACTGTCTGCATAGATTTCTCTTTATCCTCCATTTTATTCAACACCTCTTCTGCCTTAACACCAAACAAAGTATCATGCTGTAATGGAGCATCTAATAATTTAGCTTTAACATGATCAGGCAGATTCTGTTCCTTTAACCAAGCATGCCTTCTAATCACAGAACCCGTTACAGCGGCTCTACAAGAGGCCTCCAAAGAATCAAAACCACATTGCAAAGTATGTTTTCCCACCTGTTCAGCTGCATGCAATAAATCCTACATTTCCTTGTTTTCAGCACATTCAGTATTTGTCAACATTTTCTGTTTTAACAGTGACATTAAGTATTGCTGATATTTAAGCATATGAAACTGACAATTTAAAGCCCTTACAGCCAAGGTAGCAGAAGTGTAAACTTTTTTTCCCCCATCTGTCCAGTGGTCTAGAATCCCTATCAGAGGGAACAGGGTTTTTTGCAGTGGAAGCCTTGACCCCTTTGGGACCCTGAGATATAGTTTCTGGGTCAGCAGCAGGGTTTTTATATAGAAATTTATGAGAGTCTGGAACCCTGTAGTACCTGTCTGGCTTAACGGGTGCAGGGGTACAGAGTCTGGAGACAGGCCGGACTCTGAAAAAACATCATTACAATGTCTAGAACAGGAGGATTAGCAAGGGGCCTGTGCTGAAGAAGTAAAAGAAAATCTCTGAACTTTTTCTTGGATTCTGAATAATCCTGGCTCTCCCAATGAAAAGTGCTCCCTCATAGTATGCAGGGTTTCCCCAAAAGAGTAATCCTCAGGAGGAGAAGCTGAAGGAATAGATTCTTCAGCAGCAGAATCCTCATAGGGAGGAAGAGAGTATTCCTGATCAGAGGAGGAATCAGAGGAAATGGAAACCTGATCTGAAGATTCATATTCTGTCTCTTGCCTAGGCCTCTTACCAGGAGGGGGATGGGAACCCCTGATCAAAGTAATAAGGTCTTCGGCCATTTTGAGCATCTGTTTTTTAGGCATGGAAGTCTGTCCTGGAGAATGCTGTACTTGTTTCTTTGTCTTTAGAGCTGCTTTAGTCTTTGGCTTTGAAGTTGAAGATGGCTTTACATACAACTGTGTCGGTCTGAAAACACCCTCAGAAGCCGATGCCTGCACAGTGGCTCCAGACCCATCTGAGGGAACAGTTTCTGAGGATCCATCATCGGTTTTGGACCTTGGAGCCTGTCCTTGTCTTTATCCTTGCATTTTTTATAGACTCCAGTCATCAGCTGTTCTACCGGCATTGTATAATAGTGCGTTGGTTAAATCTAGCACAAAACCGACAACAAGCAACATCGTGGTCAGGGCCTAGGCAAGGAATACAGGAAGAGTGAAAATCCTTATGAGGTATTTGCTTCCCACAAGAAATACAATTGTTAACTTTTTCTGACATCGGTCTGGAGCAAGAAAAATGTTTCCCCAATGGGGTACTTAGCTTTAATGAAGACTTCGGATCTGAAATTCGAATTCGAAAATCTCAGGAGTCAGCCAACCGGCACTTGCGAACTGCTTTTGCTTCGGGCACCGTGCGGTAAGAAAGACTGGAGAAAATGGTGTCAGCTGCATCTTATATACCCCTGGCACACTGACGTCAGGGAAGAGGCGACAGCAACCGACGCCGGACCAGGACTTTGGAATTCAGGCCGACTGCGGGTAGCCTGCCAGCAGGATAACCCAAGTGTAATGACTGCAACAGTGAAACACAATGAACATCTGAATAAACTAGGAATAAACCCCTTTGTCACCTGGCTCACAGGACAACACAAGAGATTAATCCAGAGAAGATCCTTCCACAGAAAAGTGAGTCATCAGTGGATTTCCCCCAGGGTTCAGTGCCGAGATCCCTTCAATTCAGTATTTACTTCTCAGAAATAAAATTTAATACTTAAGGGTTCTGGTTAACTATGTTTGGGAATGACAGCAAGCTAGGAGTAGTGACCAAATCCCAAAAGATTCAGCTATTCTACACAAAGTCTTGTCTCAAAAAATTAACTGGTACTAGCCTCTTGAGCTAAAGCTAAATGCCAAAAATGCATTACCATCTCCTTTAGAAATTTAGTTCTCCCAGGGAAAGTACAGTTGTATACACCTACCATAAATGTAGATGTTCGAGTGTCTTCACTGTTGCAGTCATAACTGTAGGGTGCTCCTGCCGGCAGGCAGCCCGAGGTCGGCCAGAATCCCAAAGTCTGGGTCCGGCGTCGGCTGTACCAGCTAGCCCCCTGACGTCAGAACGCAAAGGTATAAAGCTGACAGCCGACGCCATCTTCTCCAGTCTTTCTTGCCCCAGATGTCGGAAGTCCCCCAAAATAACCAAAAGGTGTTCAAAAAGGAAACACAAATACACCATAAAAGAAAAGGCAGATAAGAGGGGATAGGTGGGAGGGAAACACTGACTGCAACAGTGAAGACACTCGAACATCTACATTTATGGTAGGTGTACACAACTGTACTATGTTCTTCGTGTTTCACTGTTGCAGTCATAACTGTAGGGTGGAATCCCAAAGCTGTGGAGAGGGAGGAGGTTATGCAGAAGAAGGGGCAGCCAGAAGACCCTGCAAGACAGCAGAGGCAAAACCTGCCCTAGACTTAGAATATAAAGGGAGATTATAGTGCTTAGAAAAGGTATGCACTGAATTCCAGGTGGCAGCTTCCAAAATGTCCTTGGTAGGAACTCCTCTGAGAAAAGCTGCTGAAGTGGCAGCTGCTCTAGTAGAATGACTTCTAACAGTACCTGGAATCTGCTTCCCAAAGTGAGAGTAACAAAACCTTATTCCATGGGCAATCCATTTGGAAACAGTTTGTTTAGAGATAGCCTTACCTAGAGAACTGGAGGCAAAAGAGATAACTGATCAGATTTTCTGAAATCTTTAGTTCTGTCCAGGTAAAACCGTAGTTGTCTGTGTACGTCCAATGAATGCAAAATCCTTTCCCCTTTGTTTTGAGGATTAGGGAAGAAAGTAGGAAGGTGAATAGTCTGATTTAAAGCCACCTTAGAAATCACTTTAGGCATAAATGTAGGATTGGTCCTCAAGGCAACTCTGTCTTGGTGGAAAACAAGGTAAAAAGGATCAGAACCTCGATCCCGCATCCAAATACAAAATCTTTTCCATTTTGAAGCATAAGATTTTCTAGTGCTAGGGCGCCTGGCTTCTAAGAGAACATCCAAAACTTGTTTGGGAAAAACAGAAGGAATCAAAGGCTCTTGTAGAGCCAAGCTGCCAGACAAAGAGTCTTGATTTGAGAGTGTAGCATCTGACCCTGATGCTGGGACAGAAGAGAAGGAAACAGAGGCAGAATCCATGGAGGATCCAAGAACAGGTGTCTTAAAGTTGGATACCAAAACTGCCGAGGCCAATTTGGAGCTATCAAGATGATAACCTTGGGTTTGTCCTGTTTTATTTTCAGTAACACCCGAGGCAGAAGAGGAAGAGGAGGGAAGGCGTATCCCGAAAGATTCCTCCAGCTGAAAGACAGGGCATCCACTTTCCAGGCTGTTTTGTGGAAGGACCTGGTGCAAAAGAGAGGCAGCTGATGATTGAGATGGGATGCAAACAGATCTATTCAAGGGCAATCCCAAACTGTCATAATCCTGCTGAATAAGTTGGGGTCTAGCATCCATTCGTGAGGATCCAAAAGATTTCTGCTTAGGCTGTCTGCTAAGAGATTCTGTTTTCCTGGAATGAATTGAGCTTGTAGATGCAGATTCAGGTTTAGAGCTGTGTCCCATAAAATCATGGCTAGTCTGCAAAGGGGGTATGAGTGAGAGCCCCCCCTGCTTGTTTATATACCACATGACTGTGGTATTGTCTGTGCGAATCAGAAGATGCCCTGGTTCCAAAAGATTGTGGAAGGCTAGAAGAGCATTCTGGACTGCCAATATTTCCTTCAAGTTGATGTGCCAGGGAAGATGCTTCTTGTCCCAATAGCCCTGCTGGCAATTGTTCAGGTAATGAGCTCCCCAAGCATAATCCGAGGCGTCTGCGGTTATGATCTGAGCAGGAAGAGGTAGACAAAAAGGTTTCCCTTCGTTCAAAGCACAAGCCCTGGACCACCAAAGGAACTCCTTTTGGAGGCAGGGAATCAGAGATATCATTGTTTCCAGGCTGTGGTAATGTTGAGACCACACACTCTTTAGGTACCATTGAAGTTTTCTCATATGAAGCCTTGCATTTGGAATCAACAGGATGCAAGAAGCCATATAGCCCAAAGCCTGCAGAAATTTCCTTGCAGTGAGCTGAGTTGAAGTAGCCAAGGTGTTGAAAATTGATGCCAGCTGTACTTGTTTTTCTGGAGTAAGGAAGGCCCTTTGTAAGCTTGTGTTTAGTAGAGCTCCCAAAAAGATCATTTGTTGAGAGGGGATCAAATGTGACTTTTTTGTGTTTACTGAAAATCCCAGAAGTAGGAGAAGGCGCTGCACAAAGTGCAGATGTTGAAGTAAAAGATCCTTGCTGTCCACCTGAATAAGGCAATCATCCAGGTAGGGGTAAATTTGAATTCCTTGGAGTCTGCAGAAAGCTACTACTGGAGCCAGGCACTTGGTAAAGACTCTGGGCGCAGTAGATAAACCAAAAGGCAGTACAGAGAATTGAAAGTGTCTCAAACCTGCCTTGAATCTGAGGTATTTTCTGCATTCCTGTCTGATGGGAATGTGTAAATAAGCTTCCTTCAAGTCCAATGTCACCATCCAAGCATCCTGGGAGAGCATGGGAAGAAGTTGTTGCAGAGTAAGCATTAAATTTTGGAATCTCCAGAAAGGTATTTAACACAGAGTGGTCCAGAATAGGTCTCCATGAGTTTTGTTTCCTTGGGACCAGAAATAGTCTGGAGTAAAAACCTTTTCCCATCTCTGGAAGAGGAACAGGTTCTATGGCTTTCATGGCCAATAAGGCGTCCACTTGATTTAAGTCCTCTGACCATTGATGTTTTGGCAGATCCGGCCAACCTGTTGACCTTGGCGGAGTATGAAAGTGGAATTTGTAGCCTCTTAGAATCACGTCTAAAACCCATTTGTCCTGGGTAATATGAGTCCAATTTTGGTAGAAAAGAGAAAGTTTTCCTCCGAGAGGGTCTTCCAGGCAAGGAGGATCTGTAGCCCAACGGAGAGAGTCATTGAGTCTGCTTCTTTTGTGATTGAGGTCTGTCTTCTCCCCTTCTAGGTGAAGAAGCACTCCATTGTCTGGACCTGTAAGAGGTCTGAGCCTGCCCTCGACCTCTGGAGCATCTATATCTACCCCTTTGAGGCCTGTCAGACGTGGGAAAGGACCAATTTTTAGAGGGCCAATTTCTAGAAAATCTAGGAGGCTGAACTTGTAAAAAGTCTTTTACAGTCTGCATAGACTTTGCTTTTTCTTCCATCTTTTTAATAACCTCCTCAGCCTTGGTTCCAAATAAAACATCATGCTGAACAGGGGCATCTAACAGTTTAGCCTTAACCTGTTCTGGTAAATTCTGCTCACAAAGCCAAGCATGTCTCCTAATAACAGTACCAGAGGCTGCGGCCCTGCAAGAAGCTTCTAAGGCATCAAAATCACAATGTAAACTATGTTTGCTAACTTGTTCAGTTGCATGCAATACATCCTGTAATTCCTTGTCCTCTGCACAAACAGGAAAGGCAGAAAGCTTTTGCTTTAGAACAGACAAAATAAATTGCTGATACTTGAACATGTGAAACTGGCAATTTAAAGCTCGAATAGAAAGGGTAGCAGAAGTGTAAACCTTTTTTGCCCCACCTGTCCAAGGCACGAGAATCCTTTTCAGAGGGAATAGGATTTTTTGAAGAAGCAGCCCTAGAACCCTGAGAAATGGTTTCAGGATCAGCAGAAGGGTTCTTGAATAGGAATTGATGGGAGTCAGGGACTCTGTAAAATCTATCAGGCTTAGAAGGAGCAGGAGGCAAGGAATCAGGATTTAGATTAGCTTCAGAAAAAGCATCATCCACAATATCAAGTACAGGAGGAATAGCCAAAGGTCTGTGTTGAGGGAGAAGGAGAAATTCCCTAAGTCTCTTCTTGGAAGCAGAGTATTCCTGACCCTCCCAATGAAAATGCTCCCTCATCTCATGTAAGGTTTCCCCAAAAGAGAAATCCTCAGGGGGGGAAGCAGAGGGAATAGAGTCCTCTGCATCAGAAGCCTCATAAGGAGGAAAAGAATAATCCTGGTCAGAGGAAGAGACAGAAGACACAGAAGCCTGATCAGAAGAATCATAAGGAATATCCTGTCTAGGCCTTTTTTCTGGAGGAGGGTGAGACCCCCTAATCATTGTAAGTAAATCTTCAGCCATCCGGAGTAATTGCTTCTGGGACTTAGGAGCTGTATCCGTGGAAGCTTGAGAAGAAACCCTTGGTTGAACAGGAGTCTTTGACTTTGCCTTTGTCTTTGTAGAAATAGTGATATTAGAAGGCCTGAAAACCCCTTCAGAAGCCGGTACCTGCACAGCGGTTCCGGACCCATCTGAAGGAGCGACGTCCGAAGGTCCTGCAGCAGCTGAAATACTAGGCCTAGAAAGCTCCCCATGGGAGTCCGTGTCGGCCATCGGTTCCGAAGTGGCGGACGACAGGGGCTGCAAAAGCGCCTCACTGATGACCGCTGAACCCGAAGCTGGCTCCGGCTGCAAAATATCATGTTTGGACCTCGGAGGCCTATCCTTGTCTTTGCTTTTCTTTTGAATTCCAGTTGTCGGTAAAGTATCCGACGACATCCTATAATTGAATCGTCTACCAAAATAATTCAAGGCCCAATCGTACCTACGCTTAATAGTACGAGAATTAAACCTGGCACAGAACTGACAGCAAGAAACGTTGTGGTCAGGGCCTAAGCAAGGTAGACAGTAAGAGTGGAAATCTTTATGAGGTATTTGTTTCCCACACAATATACAATTATTAACTTTTTCTGACATCGGAGGAGCAAGAAAAAAAGTTTCCCCAACGGGGTACTTAGCTTGAGAAGAGAAGTAGAAAACTTCGGACCGACGACAATCAAAGCACGTTGTCTGAAAAACGCCAATCAACGACTTGCGAGCTGCTTTCCACCGCACGGCAAGAAAGACTGGAGAAGATGGCGTCGGCTGTCAGCTTTATACCTCTACATTCTGACGTCAGGGGGCTAGCTGGTACAGCCGACGCCGGACCCAGACTTTGGGATTCTGGCTGACCTCGGGCTGCCTGCCGGCAGGAGCACCCTACAGTTATGACTGCAACAGTGAAACACGAAGAAAGTACAGTTTTGTACCTACCATAAATGTAGATGTCCGAACAGGATAGCATCTGCAGTCCTTACAAATGGGTTGTCCTGTCGTCAGGCAGCCCTTCGGTCGGCCGGATTCCAAAGTCTGGGTCCGGCTTCGGCTGGTGTCGCACTTCACCCGACGTCATCTCTGCTGGTCTTCGGGTATAAAGGCATCAGCCGACGCCATTTTCCTCAGTGTTTCTTGCCCCAGATGCCAGTTGCCCTCTTGGGTAGCTAAATTTTTGGGTAAATGCCAATGTTTCCAAAAAGTAGAAGGCAAACACAAAAATAAGCATGTATGTACATATATACAAACAAATACACCATAAGAGATCCCCCCCCCCAGCTAGCTATTAGGTGGGAAAATACCCTAGGAGTACCACAGAGGGGAAGGAGGGTGGGTAATCCTGACTGCAGATGCTATCCTGTTCGGACATCTACATTTATGGTAGGTACAAAACTGTACTATGTCCTTCAAGGATGCATCTGCAGTCCTTACAAATGGGTAGAATACCATAGCCAAACTAGGGGAGGAGGAAGAAGAATTATGGTGTAGTTAGGATCCCTTGCAAAACAGCAGTGGCAAACCCTGCTCGGGATCTAGAGTATAGAGGTAAGTTATAATGCTTGGCAAATGTATGCACGGAGGTCCAAGTAGCAGCCTCAATAATGTCCTTGGTAGCCACTCCTCGTAAGAAAGCTGTGGTAGTGGCTGTAGCCCTTGTAGAATGAGGCCTTATGTTCTGTGGAATTTGCTTTCCATGGTAGGAGTAACAGAATCTTATGCAATTTCCTATCCACTTGGAGATTGTCTGTTTGGAAATTGCTTTTCCTTCCCTTCCTGTTGCATAAGCTACTAGAAGCTGGTCAGTTTTTCTATTGCCCTTGGTTCTGTCCAGGTAGTAGCAACTGTCTATGTACATCCAAGGTATGCAGCAGTCTTTCCCCTGTTCTGTGGATTGGGAAAGAAGGTAGGTAGGTGGATTGCCTGGTTTAGAGACACTCTGGATACCACCTTAGGCATAAATGTAGGATTAGTTCTCATGGACACTCTATCTTGATGGAAGATTAGGAAGGGTTGTACTGCCATTAAAGCCTGTAGTTCCGAAACCCTTCTTACTGAAGTAATTGCCAGTAGGAAAGCAGTTTTCCAGGATAGGTGTTGAAGATCTGCTGTTGCTGCTGGTTCGAATGGAGGGAGTGTCAATTTTTCTAGCACAAAGTTCAAGTCCCATGCTGGTAATGGTGGTTTCCTAGGAGGTTTTACATTCTTAATTCCTCTCAGGAACTGCCTGAGTAGAGGATGTGAGAAGACAGGGGGATCGTAGCTGTATTCTGCAAAAATAGCTGATGCATGTATCTTGATGGAGGAATAGGACAGGCCTGTATGGAGAAGCTCTGCCAAGTACTCCAGGATGTTGGCAATATCTACCTTTGACACATCTTTCCCTCTTTCAGTACTCCAAATGACAAATCTTTTCCATTTTCCTGCATAGTTCCTTCTTGTTGAAGGTCTGCGGGCCTCAAGGATAATGTCTTTAACCCTTTGGGATAAATCTGGGTTAGTTGCTTTTATGTAATGTTCCAGGCAGTCAGTTGCAGAGTTTTCAGGTTTGGATGCAGGATGCTGTAGTCGCTCTGAGTTAACATCAAAGGAATCAGGGGCAGTGTCCATGTTTCCCCCCGAGACATGCTCCTTAGCAATGGATACCAATGTTGTCTTGGCCAATTTGGAGCTATCAGAATTATCCTTGGACGTTCCTCTTTGATTTTCAGTAGTACCTTGTGCATCAAAGGAAGAGGTGGAAATGCATATGCTGTCAGGCCTTTCCAATTGAAGGATAGAGAGTCCACCTTCCAAGCAAGTGGGTGGTATGTCCTTGTGCAGAATTTCTTGAGCTGGTGATTGAGTGGGGATGCGAATATGTCTATTTGTGGTATTCCCCATTTCTTTGTGATGGCCTTGAAGATGTCCGGGTGTAGCATCCATTCGTGAGCATCTGAGGTAGTTCTGCTTAACATGTCTGCTAGGATGTTTTCTTTTCCCGGTACAAATATTGCCTGTAATTGTATGTTGTAGCTCAGAGCCATATTCCATAGGTCCAGAGCCATTCGGCATAGGGGGTATGAATGAGTGCCTCCCTGTTTGTTGATGTACCACATGACTGTGGTGTTGTCTGTCCTTATCATCAATTGGCCTTCTTTGAGGAATGGTCTGAAATTCTGGATTGCTAGTTTTACTGCCAGCATTTCTTTTTGATTTATGTGCAGGTGCAGCTGCTCTGGAGTCTATAAGCCTTGAATGCACTTGTCCAGCATGTGGGCCCCCCAACCGAGGTCTGAGGCATCCGTTGTGATGGTTTGGCTTGTTTGAATGTTGTGGAAGGACAAACCTTGGTTTGACTGGCATGCCTGGGCCCACCATAGGAACTCTTTTTTCAGGCATGGGATTAGTGGTATTTTGGTTTCTAAGCTGTACTTGTGTTGAGACCATAAATTCTTTAGGTACCATTGTAGCTTTCTCATATGCAGTCTGGCATGGGGGACCAAGATTATGCAGGATGCCATGAAGCCCAAGGCCTGCAGTACTTTCCTTGCTGTTTTGTTCTGCTTTGTTAATGCCAAGAAGTAAAGAGGAAGTTGTTCTTGTTTTTCTGCAGTTAGGAATGCCATCTGTTTTACTGTGTCCAATTCTGCACCCAAGAATGTTCTTGTTTGGGATGGTATCAGTCTTGACTTTTTTAAATTGACTGTGTATCCCAGGGCTTGTAGTAAGCAAATGACTCTTTGTAAGTCTTGTGTCAGCTTGCTTTTGGTGTCCGCTTGTATCAGGCAGTCGTCCAGGTATGGATAAATTTGGATTCCCTGAAGCCTGCAATGAGCGATTACTGATGCCAGGCATTTCGTGAACACTCTGGGTGCAGTAGATAAGCCAAAGGGCAATGCTGAGAATTGATAATGCTCTGATCCTGCAAGAAATCTGAGGTATCTTCTGCAAATTGGTCGTATGGGGACGTGCAGGTATGCCTCCTTGAGATCTAGAGTTACCAGCCAATACTCCTTGCCCAGCATGGGAAGAAGTTGCTGTAGGGTCAGCATTTTGAATTTTGGAACAATGATGAATGTGTTTAAAGCGGACAGGTCGAGAATAGGTCTCCAACTTTTCTCTTTTCTTGGTACTAGGAATAGTCTGGAGTAAAATCCCTTGCCCTGTTCTGTAGGTGGTACCCTTTCCACAGCTCTCATCTTTGTTAATTGAGCTATTTGTTTCAGGGCTTCTGTCTTTTGATTTGGTGGTAGGTTTGGCATTCCTCTTTTACTGGTAAGGTGTGGAAATGAAACCTGTAGCCTTGGTCTATAGTTTGCAAAATCCACTTGTCTCTTGTGATATAGTGCCAGTTTTTTGAGAATAAGGCTAACTTTCCGCCTAAGGGTGCTGCTATTTGTTCCCTGGTAGGCGGTGTCAGAGCCAAGTCACTGTGATTGTCCTGTTGCAGTGGTAGTGGTTGTATCTGTGCTTCGCTGGTTATTGCCTTGCCACTGGCGCCCCTGTAGGCACCTCCTCTGGATTGATTTCTGCCTCTGGAACGCCTATTCCTGCCTCTCTGATTTTTAGAGGAGTCTGGAAAGGACCAATTTTGGAAGGCCAGTTCCTGCTGAACCTTGGGGCTGAACCTGTAAGAAATCTTTAACTGTTTGTACAGATTTTGCCTTCTCTTCCATTTTCTTCATTACTTGTTGGGCAGGAGAACCGAATAGACTGACCTTATCCATAGGAGCATCTAATAGCTTTGCTTTAACATGATCCGGCAAGACCTGTTCTTTCAACCATGCATGCCTTCTTATAACTGTGCCAGTCATGGCTGATCTAAATGAAGCCTCCAGTGCATCATAGCCACATTTTAAAGAATGGTTACTAACCTGCTGAATGTTATTCACCATTTCTAGAACAAATTTCTTATCTAAGGAATCATCAGAGGACAGTTTCTTAGTTAACTGATCAAGCATAAACTCTTGGTATTGGATCATATGAAACTGACAGTTCAGAGCTCTAGCTGAGAGAGTAGCAGAGGTGTATACTTTTTTACCCCATCTCTCTAAGGACCTGGATTCCCTATCAGAAGGGAGAGGGTTTTTTGTTGAAGTTGAAGCTACTGCCTTAGGTCCCTGGGAGATAGTCTCAGGATCTGCAAAGGGAGCCTTGTATAAGTGGTGATGAGTGTCCGGTACCCTGTAAAACCTATCGGGCTTAGCAGGGGCTGGAGGTAAAGTATCAGGAGCAGTGCAAACATCATTAAATGCATCATCTACAACAGGAAGGACTGGAGGTATAGCTAAGGGCCTATGTTGCGGTAAGTGTAAAAAGGTCCTAAGCCTTTTTCTTGAATATGAGAAATCTTGTCCCTGCCATTGGAATTGCTCTCTCATGGCATGTAAGGTTTCCCCAAAGGAAAATTCCTCTGGTGGAGAGGCAGAAGGAATAGATTCTTCAGCATCAGAATCTTCATAAGTAGAAAAAGGAGCCTCTGGATGGTCTGTATTGTCTGAAACATCAGAAGAGTCATCTGAGGACACTGGCTCAGGGGGCTCTGCTCTAGGTCTCTTTTCTGGAGGTTGAGAGGCCCTGTCAGGGTGAGATTGGGATCCCCTTATTAAAGAGATGAGATCCTCTGCCAGAGTAAGCATTTAGGAACTGGAGCTGGGCCTGTGGGAGGGGGGCTTTACAGGCACAGACTTAGCAGTTTTGGCTGCCTTAGCCCTGGTAAAGGCCTTTATAGACATGGCTGCAGGAGGCCTAGCAGCACCACGTGCTGGGGTAGAGACATCCAAGGGGATGGTGTCCGATAATTCTAGAGAAACCACATTAGTAGGCAAAACTTCAGAGGCCGATTCAACTAGGGTAGAGGGGGCCTCAGTAGTAGTCATGGATTCGGCTGAAGATTGAACCGTTTGCTCGGTTTCGGCCGAAACAGAGACACTCGCAGTTTGCTTTACCGTGGTTTCGGCCGAAACCGCGGACCGCGAGTGTCGGTCCTTTTCTCTGCGTTTCTTAACAATTTGAGTAGTCGGAGGATCCGACGGCATAATGTACACAAAATCTGAGCCGAAAAACTGTTCAGCAAACTCCGACCGACGCCTAAGCGTTCGTCGGTTGAAGGAAGCACAGGCTGAACAAGCTGCTACGTCGTGGTCTGGGCCTAAACAAGGTAAGCAGTAAGAGTGGAAATCTTTATGAGGTATTTGTTTCCCACAAGTTAGTTATTCACTTTTTCTGACATCGGCTGAGGCAAGAAAGAGTCCCCAACGGGGTACTTAGCTTCTAGAAGTCTTCGAAGTAGTATTCGGTAGTAATAATCTCTGGATCTGACCGACCGGCACTTGCGAACAGCTTCTGCTTCGGGCGCCACGCGGCAAGAAAGACTGAGGAAAATGGCGTCGGCTGATGCCTTTATACCCGAAGACCAGCAGAGATGACGTCGGGTGAAGTGCGACACCAGCCGAAGCGGACCCAGACTTTGGAATCCGGCCGACCGAAGGGCTGCCTGACGACAGGACAACCCATTTGTAAGGACTGCAGATGCATCCTTGAAGGACATCATCTAAAACATTGACAACACACCCCTAAGTGCTGGGCCCAGTAGTTCAGGATTTAGGGACTGATATGGACAGTGACCAAATGTTTGACTAGCATGTGCCTACTGTAGTAAGCAAGTCTTTCTATATTGCACAACTCATAAAAAAGGAGATGGCTTCTAGATCCAGGGATACAATTGTCCCACTTTACTCAGCCCTGGTTACGCCGAATCACTGAGTATAATGCTCCTTTTGACATGTATTTGTTCATGGAACACTGGAACACCTACAAAGATACCTTATAAAAAGGGATACAAGGCCTAAACCATATGTCCTACATGAACCGCCTGAAAGCCCTATTGCTATATATGGTCTCCTATAGACTGCTAAGATGTGACCAATGTCTAGCATACGAGACACTCTCCGGACCATTACATATAGACGTTCTTCACATCTGCAAGTCAAATAATATCAGAAATAGTCGACACAGGGACATAAACCTCTTCTGAAACATTAACAGAATGGTTTAGAGGGACAAGTACAACTTGCAGAGCACGCTACTGCTCTGAAACAGACTCCCTCTCCATGTAAAACAAACACCATCCCTGATCGCATTCAAGTGTAACTTTGATTACTGGAAGGGAAACAGGAAATTTACCTCAGGAATCCCCTCATGCTACTAACAAACAGAGGCAGCTCCTAAATGCTTTATTCCAAAGCATGAGTCCCTTTCAAATATCTGTGTTTTGATGTAGTAATTATTACTAGATTGATATACAAATATGGATCTTGGAAAGTGTTAAGGGAATCTAAAGTCCAATGGGGTAGGTTACTTTTAAGCACTAAATGGGATACTTAGCTAGGCTTTAAATCTCCTATAAGGGTTGTTAGCCTAGTACTAACCTATAAACCTGTATCATACAAACAATAACCACAAAGTTCAGGAAATAAGCAAACTTTTATAATTCTACCATCTAGTGGAAACATAAAGAATTGCTTTCAAAATTTCAGAAATAACCCTTGGCATTTCAGATACCGGAAAAAAATATATATAAATGTTTAACAAATCTGAAAATATGTAATATATGACAGGATCAATACATAATAAGTGGTATTGAAAATGTTTAATTAAGGCCTGGATGAAAAGAAGTGTCCAAATTAACGACCCATAATATTTCTTTTTTTAAGTAAAATGTGCTTCCTCTGTACAGTCTGATTGCCAGTAATATGATCTACTCCTATGAAAGAAAAATTTGAATTAATACATGAAAGAGTATCCCCTGGATTCATGAAGCTCTGTGCAAGAATAAGGCTATTCTTGCACGGAGTGGTTTGTGTTCATTTAGGATAGCAGCGCACCTTGCATATGCATGAAGACGCGCTGCTATCTAAACTAAACGGACATGAACCAGACCTGAGCACAGAGGGCATCTGTCAACAGTGCCTGCACCTGAAACATGCTCCCTTCACTCAACGTGCCTTACAGCACTTTCTGACACAGATGAGTGTCAATCTATATAATATTAGAGCCTGGCTCTAATATTATATCATAAACGAGTGTCCGCAGAGACTGAAATGTAAATAGCAACATTTCAGTGTCCGTGGACACTGAAAAATAAAAATAAAAACAAACACCTAGAAGGCAGCAGCCTTCAAGTGCACACCCCCAAATGTATGCACTCTTGCCCTACATGCACGGAAGTAATAGGGCAAGAGGAAAGGAATAAAAATAAAAAAAAATGTAATATTTTTTTTTCTATCAAATAAATTGCAAGTTTAAGCGGTGCACAGCTTGTTTGGGTGGCACACCACTATGCTTAGCCTGGTTGAAATCCTGAAAATGACAGACAAGTCCTACTGTGATAGAAAACATCATGAGCTGCTGTAGAGTAGTAGTACTGCCAAGGTATAGCATGAAGAATATGCTTGGTTTGAATCCCCCCTCTGCCAAATTATTTAATAAACTTTTAAGGAATTTGAATGATAGATGTCAATCCTCTGGCTCATGTATAGCAGAGTAGGGGTGGGAATATATAAAATATAAATGTAAAAAATAATTTATAAATTTAATGAAAAAAATATATTTAAGCAATGCTTTGCTAGTGTAAGCATTGCTTACTTGCTATCAGCTCTGCTGGTGTAAGCATTGCTATGTGGATTTGCATGGAGCTAAGCATAGCTCAGCATATTAAAACATGCCAATCAAGAAATACTGCGGGAAACCTGCCCTATTTAAACTGCACAGGCAGGAATACAGCCATAACCATTTGGGATTGCACACAGCAGGCCCAAAATGTCTGGTGTTGGTGAAGGTGTGCACTTCCGAGCACAATGTTGGGGCATCCAGGAGTCCAGGGTCATGGTTGGTCTCCTAGTTAAAAAAACATGACGGCAGGCCGCTGCAGGACCAGTACTGGGGCTCGCAGTACAAAGCAGAGGCCAGGGACCAACCTGCACGTGAGAGCCACTGGCATACCCTGGACTGGTGAGCAGGTACGTCATCACCATAATGAACTGAAGCAGAGGAGGGGTAGACTCTTGGACCAGTGGATCCAAGAAGTCCGAGCGCAGGGATGTCCCACCTGTCTGTAAGTATGCAGTATTATATATCTCTTAAGTATGGAAAAAGTTCAACTTGTGACTTTGCAGGTGTGATTAATATGCAATGTCTCCCCATACAGCTGCTGCGAAGGGGTTCCAGAATGTTGAGGCTCATGCCCAGCAACTGGCCTGGCTGCATCAGCAGTATGGGAGTACAGAATATGCCCTACTATTAACAGTAAGAAATCAAAATTATAGTAATGGTAGTACTGCCTGTACATATAATTGTGCTGTAAAAGTCAGGAATAAATGCCTGTGTCAGGCTGCCAATGTTACAATAGAGTATTTCCCTGCTGCTGTGTAATACAGATATCAGTAGCTAACAAGGTATAATAGGCAGGAGAGGAATATTACAATATGTATGTGTGTGTCTGAGTGAACCTGCCAAGAAAGTGCCATGTCAGAGCTACTGTAACAGTTAGAAATGACAAGCATTCCCCTGTGCAGATCATGCAGGAATAGTAATTGCAGATTTCTGAGTCGTACACAGATATGTATGTCAAAACTAATAAAGGTGATCCCAAACACTGGTGTGAGTCATCTCACTTGTACCTGATAAATAGAAATGTGTATGTTCTGCAGAATGCATTAACTGAGGTGAACTGATTTAGCACTGCTTGTCTGCATACTACAAAATGGGCATGTCAAATAACTGGAAAAAAGCAACAGTACATATTACCATCAGAATGTGTTTTACTTGTTTGTCTGCCAGCATTGTCCTATGTTAACATTTAAATTTCAGCCATATGTAGCTGTGATGTACTGAAAATGTAGAAGGCTAACAGGTGCAGACTTAAAACCTACACTGTGTACTAAGGAATCTAAATTGCAGTATGTAGTTGTAAAACAGCCAAATGTGCAATCCAGCTAATGTGCACATTTTTCACAAACAGTGACACCAATGTCTGTTGTGTATGCATAATTTGTACTGAAAATAATGCAACATGTCATAATAAAACTACTGCGCACAAAAAATATGTACTAAATACAAATGTCACAAGCAACACACAACAGCTCCCCAATAGCTCAGTCTGATAAGGACTAGGCTTGTAGTTCAATTTTGCACAAACAGCACTGTTCATATTCAAGGACCGCCACTAACATCACAGTCTGGTTCTACAGTTGTAAACTGCAATCTGAATAGAAAAAATAAAGTACTGCAACACATGCATTTTCCATACAGGGCTCACAGGTAAAGCAATCTGAATAGAAATACTAGTATGATGTGTATAACTATGAAAGGTGTACAATTGCTATGTTGATCAGCCCCAGTCCTACAAAGAGATGCAAGCTAGACATCCACACTCTGCAGTCTGGCCCAGACAAGACCCCCAAGTGTCATGCTGTCACAGATAGTTTCCCCAGTTGCCAAGAAACTTGCACACTGAGAATGTCACAGTAGAAGTATGTGAAAGGCACAACACACACTCCAGGACCTGCAACTAATATGTGAATCTGAAATATGTTTAGAAACAGCAATGCAATGTGCATGCAGTTCATCTGCACAGGCCCACGGTTAAAGAAATTGGTATAGAAACAGGTCTGATGTGTATAACTAAAATATGGGTACAATTGCTCTGTAGATATCTACAACTGTTGGTGTGCTGTAGCAGCCCCATGGCCCAAGTAGAGTGTAAGTGTGGTCAGAATGTAGAGTAGCAAATAGTAGTGTACTGACAAATATACTTGATAGCAGTTGTCAATTGAATCTGTTCCCTTCCCCCACCACTCAACTGATCCAAACATCACACTGAAACCAATATGGGTATGTTCCTAAACAAACCTCTACTGTTGGGACCGCTGTTCCATTTGGATTATCATTGTTTAAACTGTGTGCATACTAATATTCCCTGTTGAATAATCATTTTATTGCCTGCCTGACATACCACTAACTGGCAAGCTGTTGCAACCCTGAATGCCATTCCATATAGGCATGGGTTCTGTTTTCTATGGCACTGTTATGGGTAAACTGGAATATCCATGCATGCTATTTTGACTAATATCATAATGTGATGCACAAGACTAACCAATATTAATTTTTAATGTCCACACCATAGCACATATGGGAAGGCAGAGCCCAGCGGATCCACCTCTCCCACCCCACCTGGCCGAGACACTGGGTCCCAGCATGTCTGGGAACCAACCCAGACCTCCCTCATCTGCTGGCCCTGCACCACCCACAGGTGGAACTGCTGCAGGGGGATATGCCCCCCCCCAGCAAGTGGGCATGGTGAGGACGTTGTCACCTGGGACAAGGTCTGTGGCATGGTGCGCAGTGCCCTCCAGATGGAGGTGGATGACCACCTGCAGCAGGCTGTCACAGCTAGAGGGGCAGGTGGCCTTTCCAGCCCAGCTCCCAGCACAGCCTTCGGGGCTGTGATGGAGTAGTGGTGACTGACACTGGGTGGGGACAACAGTGCCACTACTACCATCTGGGGGCTCATGAGCCTCAGATTTTCAACCACTCTTCCTGTCAAGCTGTTTACTCCCCCATGTGTCATACACCACCCCTGTCTGCTGTCTTGTCTATCTTGTCTGTCTGCAAATGCAACCTCTACTACTAAACATCCCTCACCACACTTACCAATATTCCTTCCTTAACATCCCACTCTCACCTTAAAAAAAAGGGCATCTGTCCCAAAAAAAATCACATCACATACATAGCTCTGCATTTTGCCCAGATACATGTACCCAGCACACAATCTAACCCTACTAAGCATCCGTATTGTATGATGCCCACACACCTCCTATAGGGTGTGAGGCTCCAAATTCTAAATTGCCCACATTAAAAGCAGCTGTTGCTGCCAAAGAAATGCAGAACAATGGTCCTTTCCTACACCGTCCTGCATATCTCTACTTGTTTCTCCTCTTGTTTGTCCCCCTGCTTACCCCAATTTCACCACTTTATTATCTCCCTTTTTTTCTTTATTTGAAATTAGTGTGGGTTTAAGCGGCTGTAAGTGGGGGTAAGTGAAGCTAATCTCACATAAGCATCGCTTAGCTCTGTGCAAACCCGCTTACAACTGCTTTAAAGTACCTTAATCACTTTGTCTCCAACAGCCCCTGTTCTGCCCAGCAACAAAAAAATCAGCCCTTGCAAGTCGAAAACCCAGGACCCTGCACACTATAGCCAAAGTGATTTACCACTAAGCTATTTCAGATGTAAATAAATCTGTCTTCTCAAGCAAATCATCAAGCAGAGTCATTCAACAGTAGGGGAAATGTATTTATATATGTGTATATACATATATATATATATATATATATATATATATATATATATATCTACACATATATGTATATATATATATATATATATATATATATATATATATATATATATATATATATTTACAGATATATATATATATATATACACATATATATATATATATATATATATATATATATATATATAAAAAAAACAACAAATAAATATATGACCAAAGGCACCATTAATGGGGGTGAAGGGGCCCAAAATAAGAACCTCTTGTAATTATTGATATCATCCCCTCCTCCACAGCTGAAGAGATCTACCTTGCAACATGGTAAGCAACACTTGCAAGTCTCATACCCAGGACCCTACACAATATAGCCACAACAAGTTAACAGTAATCCATCTCAGCTGTACGACGTCAGAATGATATCAATAACATATCATGCAGAACAGTCTGTGAACCATAGGGAATGTACTATGTGGAAGCAGTAAACATTCCAATGATGCATATACACACACACACACACACACATATATATATATATATATATATATATATACATACATATATGCATATACACATACATACACATACAGACATATTACTACTTATAGATATCTATAAGAAGATATATATATTTAGAGGGTGCACAGCATATCGAACAGCCAGTATTCCTACAGTTGTCACCTTTTACAATGGCCAGTGTTTGATTCTTTCATACAAAAGGCAATCATTGCATGAAACATATACCCACAGACAAGTCAAAGGATATGACACCACACACAAGTTTGCATACACAGAAATGTTTATTTGTGTACTATTTCAGTTGTATATGCCATTTCATATAGCAGTTAGGTGTTTGGAATACATAATAACGGAGTAATGCAACTGTCAAACAAAATATTTGGTACAGTAATCTGAAAGCATAACATATGTTGCTGTCCAGGCCAAGGTATTCAAGTAGTACAATAGTAATAAAACACTGGCCTGGAAGATAAGAATCAATCATTACTAATTACAGATGTAGTTCATTAACCTCCAATTACACTCTGTACTCAACTCCTAGAGGGAAAAGAATTAAGTTGTCACAATGAAAATGTATCTGTTACATAACAATGCTTAACTTAAAACATCACTATCACAGTGACAAACAGAACCATCTGTAAGACAATAAGCAATAGTCCACCACTGTTCCCATGGTGAAATGTATGAAAATGTACAGCCATATACCTTCATGTGTCTTACTACTGATATCCCTCACATGTTGTAACAGCCTAGGTTTAAAATGGTGTATATCTCTCCCTCATAGTATGACTTACAAGGGCATATAACAGTGTTACATACACTGACCTCTGGACCGTAGAAGGTCACACACGTTTTGTCCAGCTGTAGCCCTCATATATATGGACCCTACCCCACAATATGTGTGGGAGTTCACAACCTCACTGGAATGACAGCAGGAATGCCAGCACTAAATAATGATAGGCTAGTACTTAACCTCTTACTGCATGACATATAGACAAAGCCTGGCATATAGGTGGAGGACAGAGGCTGGAACACAGGGCCATATTTGCAATATTGTTGTTGTGAAAGTTGCTGGTGTTACAGGAATGGTTGCAACATACCCTTACTCAAGAATATGAAGTCAGAAACACAAATGGATGTAGCCATGTACTGACAGCACTAAACAGAGAGAATGCCACTGATATATCACAGACAAGACCTGTGTGGTGAACAGACAAAACATAACAGCCAATCCTCTGGCCATCATGTGGGCAGTCCCACAGTTGAGAGCTATGCACAGTGCATTCCATTCAAAACTAGAATGTCCACAAAAACACTGTAAAACTAGCAGTATACAATACATACAACAATAATGCTCACACTGTCTGTAGGTCTGGAGCCTTTATTTGAAATTAGCGTGGGTTTAAGTGGCTGTAAGTGGGGGGTAAGCGAAGCTAAGCTCACATAAGCATCACTTAGCTCTGTGCAAACCTGCTTACAACTGCTTTAAAGTACCTTAATCACTCTGTCTCCAACAGCCCTTGTTCTGCCCAGCAATAAAAAAATCAGCCCTTGCAAATCGAAAACCCAGGACCCTGCACACTACAGCCAAAGTGATTTACCACTAAGCTATGTCAGATGTAAATAAATCTGTTTTCTCAAACAAATCATCAAGCACAGTCATTCAACAGTAGAGGAAATGTATTTATATATGTAGATGTAGATATATATATATATATATATATATATATATGTATACACATACATACATCTATATATATATATATATATATATATATATATATATAAAAAACATACATCTATATATATATATATATATATATATATATATATATATAGATATATAGATATATATATCTATATATATATATATATATATATATATATATATATGCATATACATACATCTACACTGCATTACATTCAAAACTAGCATGTCCACAAAAACCCTGTAAAACTAGCGGTATACAATGCATGTAACAATAATGCTCACACTGTCTGTAGGTCTGGAGCCTTATACAAATATGTAGTTGGCCTGTGTCTGCAAGTCCTGTTGTAAGAGGTACTGCTACCTACTGTCTAACACTGCTGTCCACACACAGGAAGGATGTCTTCCATACAGGAAGGGTAAAGGGACAACGCCCACATGATGTACTAATTTATAGTAGTGGGTTGCCATGACAGTGGTAATTGGAAGTACTACACAGCTGGCTGGATGCAATTAGCAAGTGGTAAGCACTGATTGGTGCAGAGGGCATCACATGATCATGAGCATCACCTATAAAATCCATGCTGCAATCTATTCAAAGCAGCTCACTCCTTGAAGATGAGAGAGAGACAGCGAGAGAGAGAGAGAGAGAGAGAGAAAAAATAACTAAAACTGCAAACCAAACCAATACAAAAGTATATAAAACAAGGGACACATAAAAGTGTACCTAGAAGAAAGGACAATATTACAAGTATGTGAAACATATATGTATGTAACTGAATGTAGTACTTGGTCTGTAATAATGTGATAGATGATGTGGAAAGATTTATATGTGCCATCAATGTCCTGCAGAACAACTGCTATGGACATAGCATCTGGCCTTGTGGGCAGTGGGCCATACCTGTCAACTGTGCAGATCAGCACTGAATGACAAGATGTAAGCCACCATAGTGTGTGTTCTATACTTCAAGACATGTATATTAGTGTGGCAAATAGCTGGAGGTGGGAGTAATGAAGTTATGACAGACATATGAGTTTCAGACCCCCACCACCTGCAGGACAGTCATGTTAACGTGAAATGTATCATGCATAAATGTCATAGGTTTGTAATAGGCTTACCTGCAATCTGTCCCTATATAAACCCCCCTAATGTTAGGCTGTGTCCACATGTGACGCCCGTTTATTTTGTAGCAACACAGGACAGTGCAGCTGTGGAGGAAGGAGAGTCAGAGTTTGTGGACCTGATGTTTGAATACTCTCTCTCTCTCTCTATATATATATATATATATATATATATATATGTGCGTGTGTGTGTGTATACATTATATATATATATATATATATATATATATATATATATATTTATACACATTTGTGTGTATCTACTTTTCCTCATCAAAATTACACTTGTTCGATAAAGAAAAGTAGATCCCCACTTCAGCGAAAGTGCACTTCAACAAAAATTCACTTTCGCTGAGGTACAGTCGCTGGATCAGCTAACCCAAAAAGAAAAAAAAAACACACAAAAAACATCTTTTGCAGGGGGGAAAGCCCCCCTGGACCCCCCACCCCCCTACTTTAATATTCTCACTCCGAGATCACACTACAGTGGGGAAAAGGGAATATTGCCTTATCCCAACTTTATCACGATCTCAGCACTAGTTTGCTTAGTTGTACATCAACACTAAACGTTGATGTACAGCTAAGACTACATGCAAACTGCATGTTTTTATTTCTTTTTTTTTTGTTTTTTGTTTCTTTAATTTTTATCTTCACACAAAAGTGCATTTTCGACAAAATGCACTTTCGGGGAAGTGCACTCGGGAATTTACGTTTCGTTGTAATGTAAATTTAATGTAGTAAATGGGTCCCATATATATATATATATATATATATATATATATATATATATATATATATATACATATACATACATACATATACACACACACACACACGTATGTCTACAGATATACAAACACACACACACACACCTATATATATATGTCTAAAGATATACAGAGACACTGATATATATATATATATATATATATATATATATACACACACACAAACACACACACACACACACACACACACACACACATACACACATATATATATTTAGATATTTATACCTACTGTTGAATGACAGTGCTGCACGATATGTGCGAGAAAACATCACACATCTATACACACACACAGATATACACATACACACACACACACACACACACACACACACACACACACACACACACACACACACACACACACAGTAGTCAGCGGGTGCAAAATGGACAGTTATGTCTAGTGTGAAATCCATGTTGGGAACACTTTGCCCTTGTTTGTGAAGGTGAAATCAGTATGTTGGGGAAGGAGAGTAGGTATATTTGGGGAGGTAGGTTGGGTTGGAAGACAGACAATACAGCATTCAGGGGAGGTATATGACACGTGGTAGGTAAACACCTTAAATGGGGAGTGGTGTTTGGAAAGTGGAAGTCCATGAGCCTTCAAATGGAAACAGTTGGACCAAAGACCCCACCCATGGGCAGTCACAACTGTACCTTCACGGCCCAGAAGGTGCCTGAGATTGGGGCTGAGCAGGAGGAGCATGCGGACCCTGTAATTGTGTACTGGGGGCCTCAAGGTGGTGTAGCACATCCCCCAAGTCTCTGTGGAGCCCCCTATGCACCAGACCCTGGACCTGACTTAAGGTGACAGGATCCTGTCAGTGTGTGCTCCCAAGGGGGAACAAACACCATTCCCTGAGGTGGTTCCACCTGAACGTAGTGCAGGACCAGCAGATGATGAGGTGCCAGGGTGGATCCTAGATGTGCTGTGGTCTGGTAACATGGCCAGCTGAAGTGGGAGAGGTGGTTCTGCTGGGAACTGGCTTCACAAACATACTACTCTGTCACAGTTATAGAACATATATGGGTAGTAATATTCCACACATTCCAGGATTATGTCTAACAGCATGTATAGATATTTCCGCTAACACAAAACTACCAGATTTGGAGCAGTCACATAGTAAACAGAACACATGCATATATGGAACTGTAGTGGCCCTTACAATGGCATGCCATGCAGGTGACATTGTTAGCAACAGGTCATCAATGATAGTGTTTCAACATGGAACATGGCTACAAACACATTGCACAATTTGTTGTACAATACGATATATGTCCCAACAGTAGGTTTACTGTAAACATACCCGCAGAGTTGTGTGTTCAGATTATTGTTGCAGATATGGTGGGGAGGAGACAGAGATGTGAATTAACAACTTTTATATCCTTGCAGTATGAGGTCCTCAGGTCCTCAGACCTTTTTTTCTCTTTATGTCTTTCAAGCACCATATCTAGAGAGCGTTTGTCAGTTTATTCCCCCCCCCCCATGAAAATGAGGTTATAATAAACCACCTGGTGCAGCACTACCACACCCTGTTTGGATGTACAGCCCGTGATCTGCAGGAGACGAACACCCTGTGGAACGAGCTTGTCCACAAGGTAAATGTCAGCCTGCATAACAGCAGTTATGAGCAGGTCTGACATCGTTGCACTGACCTAATCCACCCCGCTTGTCAGTGTGCTGCTACAGTTAGGAGGGACCAGCTATCCATGGAGGGAGAGGTCATGCCATCCAGCCCCCCTTGAGACATGCTGAGGAGCTCCTCGGCAGCCTTGGGGCACCTGCCCGCCAGCAAAGACAAGATCCTGCGGACAGCATTCTGGAGGTGTGTGCTACTCACACAGTGGATGAGGAGCATGCAGGTAAGGCCCCCATGGCACATCAGTAGACCACTGTTGCTTATCCATCTGCATCTGTAGAGTTTAATCATGCATATGTGAGATAAAATATATACAGTCTGTTGCTGCACTGTAGTAATAAACAGATGTGCATAATCTGTAGTATTGTAGGTCTGTACTGTTGATGTGCTGAAATGCTGCTCCCACCTTATACCAATGCCACAGGTGTGGCTACTGACATCACATCTCTCACACAACTATGTAGGTCTCTCTGGTATACCCCTGGGGCAGCAGCCTGTAGCTGGTGAGTATGATGTTGCTTGTTCATGGTTTGCCAATACACCGGCCATGTTATGGCCATGGTATTTGCCATGCACACATTTAACACACCTGCCCATAATGCATGCTGTACATGTTCACTTACTATTGCTGTTAACTGCAGTGCATCACAGTGGTTACCATGGTGGCATATCTGAAGGGTATGTAAGAGTCCTGCAATATAACTAACAACCTGTCATTGCAAGATGTGTGCACAGAGATGAACATAATGGTGGGACAGGTGGCCTACAGTAGGAACATGTCTGAAACATCACCCTTATGCAGGTGTTACAACAGTGTATATACCACTATTACAATGGCAACTGTTACAGATCTACACAATGGCATATCACAATACCGAATTGACCAAGTACAGCTTAATTATATGACCACTCTGTTTCCAAGGTATCCTTCCTTGTTTGGAATTCCTAAAATACATGAAGATTTAAATAACCCACCAATGAGACCACTAGTTGATAGTAGAGGTTCTCCTACATATGCATGTTCGAAGGTCATTGACACTATGTTACAAAAGTTCGTCACGCTAGAAAAACAAATATGCAAAGACTCTTGGTCATTCCTGTCCAGTATCAATGATGTAGAATTTAGATGTGACTCGAATTTTTTAACAATTGATGTCAAGGATTTATACACATGCATTCCTCACGATGTCAGTATAGAGTGGGTAGCAGCAGTAATGCGCAAACATGGAGCTCCAAACAGGGATATAGCCCTGATCATGGAATTGTTAAATCTTACTTTGTCAAACAACTATTTTTTCTTTGACAACAATTTTTTCTTACAGAAGGTGGGATTAGCAATGGGTTCCCCTTGTGGTGACAGTGTGGCCAATCTTGTAATGGCCCACTGGGAAACTAACTTCATATTCAGTGACGTAAGTGTAATGGAGAGTATACAATATTACACTAGGTTTTTAGATGATATATTTATTTTATTTAAAGGGGATGAAGTAAGTGCTATGGAATTGGTCCAAAAATTCAACTCTTCAACAAACTTCTTACAGTTTACATATAGTTTTAACACAGAAGCTATTTCCTATTTGGATATTTGGTTAGTCAAAAATAAAGACTTAAGATCTTATATAGCAAAAATATTCCGGAAACCAACTTACTCTAATTCATTTTTGCATTTTTAAGCTGCCACCCTTTTCATCAGAAAAGATCCGTGTTCAAGGGTCAGTTGGTGAGAGCTTCGCGCATTTCCACCTTGAACACTGACTTTTTTGAGGAATGTGGATTTTTGAAGAGTATGTTTATGCATCGAGGTTACTCTGAAAATTTACTAGAGTCCCTGATTGATGAGGTTACTTGTAAAAGAGAAAGATCTCTGTTCAAACCTATTTTACCTGTTAAAGTTCTTTCTAATACTAGTGTGTTACTTTCAGACATAGAATTAACAGATACACCTACTGAACAACTAACTCAGAAAGAACAGCATTTTAAATGCAGTTTTATAACCAGCTTTAATGTCCAAAGTACATTGTTTAAGAATTGGGACTTATTCAGATTCAACCATGAAATGTGTGAACGCTTTGGTGCCAGACCATCAATAGTATTCAAGAGAGGAAACAACTTAAAAGCTCTTTTAGAAAGACGTCAAAGGAAGGTGCCTAGTATTACCGACACTTTCAAATGTGAAAGTTGCAATTATTGCAAATTCATAGACGTTACGAACACTTTTGAAATTGATGGATACAAATACAGGGTGAAATCTAAATTTAATTGTAACACCAAGTTTATAGTCTACTTAGCCAAATGTACAGTGTGTTCAGCATTTTAAGTGGGTAAAACGGAACGTAGGCTTCATGAGAGAATTTATGAACATGTTTATGCTATCAACCACAACAAAACAGATAATGCTTTAGCTAAACACGTTCATTTAAATGTTCAACATCAGTTCAAATTTATGGTCATTGACCAGTATGTAAAGGATATTAGGGGGGCCCAGCACCATTTAAACTTGAGGAACTAGAATTAATTTGGCAGTTAAAATTAAATGCCTTTAGTTTTCCGGGACTGAATGAATCATGCTCAATTATGAGCCTACTAAAGCGTAAAAGCTTACAATGATAGTCACTAACTCATAATTTAGCATGCATGAGAGTATCCAATTCATTTATCACGTTTGCTGTTTTGCAAAAGGTATTGAATTTTACATTTTAAAATTTATGTTATATTGTGGTATTTACATTTGCAACATATTGTATGTCTATGATTTTATGTAAGTACATCTTACTTTTAAGTAATGATTGAGGTTCAAATGTAGATATATGTTGTCTAATTAATTGACCCTGCCAGGTTTTTCCCGCACTTTTACACCTGTTGATTATTTAAGTAAATTTTGATTCAATATCATGGTATCTTCTGAAGAAGTCTGTGTGTAAACAGACGAAAACCGCTTAAAGAATTTTTACTGTCTTTTAAATAAAACCAGAGTTCTAGTCTTGACTATCGTTTTGGTCGTTTTTTCCATTTTAACCAGTTTGCTTTGTATCAGTTATATCACAATACCACATTCCACAATCTTTACAACCTGTAATATGGTCCTAACATGAGCAATGAATGTGTAATATGGAATCCTATGTTAGGACAGCAAATATGGGGAATACATACCTTAACAAATGCTGGAAGTATATGTGTGCACACAATCTAAACAACATATTGTGAAAGCAGCTTGTGAAGTACTGACAGCATTCACTCTTCATGAGTACGCACCTTCCAGCAAGTACAGGTCCTCAATGTCACACCAAGAAATGGTCTGCTGTCCAAGACTCATGTCCATCACATTTGTCCACTCACCTGCAACATAGGCAGCCATGGCTTGCACACATTTTACAAGCCATGGAATGGGTCCCATACCCAACAGGTAGCACGCAGGAGTGAGACATGTAGTTTTACCTCTCCATTGCATATACCACTGCAAACAGTGCTGGCAGTCATGTATGTGAAGAGGATGTATGGGACAACATTAATGTAGAAAATAAACAGATGGCCATCCAAGATAGATGACGACACATGTTGCAAACTGGTCATGGAGGCTGCCTGGTAACATGCCACAACACTGAGGGAGTTGCAAGAATGTCTAGCAACTACTGGCTCTCCAGTATCTGTGTCAACAATTGCCTGGACTCTGCATAAGTGTGGCCCATGAGTTAGGGTAATCAGATGGGACAGTTGTTCCACAGGAAACGTCAGCCAGGGCTCTCTACAGGTAGCATACACAACATCAAAAGTCCCCCAAAGGCATGTGTTGCAATGTGCAATGGTGTACCAAGACCAAGTTCGAAACCTACAGACAGCATCAATTAAGATATATGTGCTGCACAAGCAACACCTCACTCCACCTCAGGCCCACCATACCCATCTGTACCTTGCTGTGCCAGTGTACTCCTGTATGTTTGCCATTCATTAGCAAGGGCTAGGCCGGTACACATGGTGTTCTGAATTTGGGACACTGCAAAATGACACTCATGTGTAGCCCATAGTTCTCAAGCATCTGCAAAAAGGCTGAGGATGGGGAGTAGTGTCATCCTGAAACACAACAGTGAACTGAAGTAGACATCCCAAAGCTCGCTACGAATGGCTGTATCTGCACACAGTCAAGGATATGAATTGTGGCAGACATAACCCTGACTCCACAGCAATAGTGAAGACACTGTGTGACCTCCAAAGGCTGTGCACATGAGTTAACCTTGCAATCTTGCAGGATTGGAGGACATTTGTAGTGCAGAGTGACCAAATACTGGAAAGTGCAGATGGGCCATGCTAGCATACCCCTTCCAGGAATAGTGACTGCTGTAGTACACTTAACAGTTGGTGCAACAAACCATCATGTTAAGGGTGTGCACATCTATGCACCCACAGATTGTATGCATCTCAATCAGCATCTGCGCAACGCATCTGTTTGATACTGCATTTGATTGCATAGGTCATATGTCACATATCAGGTACGTGTAATGTTAACATATGCCGTATTGTGGCCCCATGGCATATCAGGGAAGAGGGTGCCATGTCAATAAGGGTGTGTACACTCCCCACAGCCAGAGCAAGATTTAAAGGTTGTCAGTGTAATTGCATTTTATTCGTTACACATGCACCTCTGATGAAGATGAAAGCTGCAAATCAGACATCAGGCATTCACTACTGACATCTGTCTACAAATCATCCCAGGTATGTGTCAGGCAAACACACAGGGGCTGTGAGCAGCAGAGCAAACATAACTTCACACACAAACACATTCAGCAATGGCATGTACACCTGTGAGGTATGGTGCACAGTACATGCCAGGGTGCTGAACAGGTACACAGCAATACTGTGTACAAGGGTGCAGTGTGCTCCAGGGGAAGGGGCATCACCCACTAACACAACCCATGCATCACAGAACTGTATAATTTTGGTAACAGGGATGGACTATAGCTGCAGTGCATGCTGTTGAGTGCCATATGTAATGCATGTTGACAGACGGGTAATGAGAGGTCTGTGTGTAATATCTTTGTGCAACCTCACCTGTAACTGTGTGTGTGTGTGTGTGTGTGTGTGTGTATATATACAGTTCAGCAATGACATAAAGGTCTTAAAGTGCATTTCTAGTTTTCCCCTCACAGGTGGTGAGGTGTGTCAGGGTCCCTCCTGCAGGCAAACTGATGTTAGTGGCCATACAGACTCTGACAATGATGATAGGTGTGTTGAGGCACAGGCAGGGTTGTCAGGGGCTGAAGCTGTGCCATTGTTTGACATCCCACTGTTATCCACCCCATCCCCACACACAGTCACATTGCCTATACATACTCCATCACCAGTGACCATAGATAAGGGACAGTTGGCGGGTGGTGGCATGGGACAGGATAGTGTGGTGTCTACAGCACATATGTCTGGACACAGCAGCCATAGCCAGATGCACAGCAAGGTACCACACATGCAGATGTACAGGGGTGCTCGAAAGAGGGCTGCTGGTCATCATACCCCTGGCAAAAGTGCCAAATCAGGTGTCACCAGATGCATGTTTCAGGCCATCATGGAGGTGCAGGCATGTATGGAATGGTAGACCAGACAGGGTCTGAGGCTGCAGAGGGCTACTCATTCTGCTGTTATTGACAACATCCGTGATCCTGCAGGTGCCCACCATTACTTTGCAAAGGTCCTGGATAGATGGTTGGGTGAGATGGTGGGAATACTCCACCGTGAAATGCCTGTACTTGAGCATATGGTGGGAGTAGTGCAATGGCCATGTGGACGTAGGCCAGCAACACCAACAGGTGGAGGTCAACGTGGAAGTGCAAGAAGTCAGAGCCACTTCCATAGTGGCAGTACCAGCCCCAGCACTGCAAGGCGGTGCAGTCCACACCACGTGCACGTGGCCCTGACCAGTCCCAAGAGGCACCTGGATCCAGTGGACATATGTCATCATCAGGGGAGAGTTCCATATCGTGGCTTGTACCTGGTGGTGCCCGTGGAACCCCTGGCAGGCATAGTTCTTATGTCTGTGGCCAGAGACAGTGAATTGCACACCCTGACAGGTATGGTCTGCAGCTATCCAACAAACCCCTGAATAGGGCAGCCACATGGCAGAACTGTGTGCATGCATACACACCCACACATCACCAACACAGCTAGGGCAACCCCATACCTACTCACACCACATCTGCCCAGCCCAATTAATAATCAAACCCCCTAACACACACACATGATGTCAAATGAATGGCTAAGCATAGGTCTCTGGCAAACCCACAACACACCATGTGCATATGATGATACCTGTGCCACATCCCTGTCATCCACAACATCGATGCAGGGACATGCTAATATGGTTCTGATGCACAGGACAACTGTACTGCAGTGTACCAATATAATGCTGTGTAACATGTTTTCAGCACTAAAGTTTAATGCTTACATGTCAGGATGTGTAGCTGTCCAGCCATGATGCATTATAACTGTTACTAACACTGAGAGATTGTGGTTTCCATAATGTATTCTGTTTGTGTTGAAGGTTTGTCTATGTGTCAGCAGGATGTTGGTCTGCTGTTGTTTCTTACAAGGGGTATGGCACTGTGGTGACACCTTCAGTGTGCCATATCCTGGGTACAGCTGAACACAAGTTACAGGTCTGCATAACAGTTACTGCATGTGCCACATGCCTGATAGATCTGAGGGGTGTATACAGGTGAGTGCATTGTGGCTGATGTCAGCAGCCCTTCTACAGTGGACAATGATAAGTGTACTGGGTGGTACACACCACATGTTTGTGTATAACACACCCACAAACACACACACACACACACACACACACACACACACACACACACACACACACACACACACACACACACACAGGCTTTGGTGTTGATGCAATACACAGAGAATACTGTACACATGGATGTATGTACTTTTGCAAGGAACCCATTTTAGCCTATGTAATTCCAGCAAGACAGAATAGGCACAACATCACATTGGGGAATAATCAGTCTGCTAGCTTAATGTCATTGATGATGGTACTGGCAGGGTATATGTCCCCTTCCCCAATGTAGTGCAATCCTCAACTTGTTAAACATAGGTGTGATGGTGTGGGTGGCACAGCTCTACCCTTTGGAGGGTGTGGGGTGGTGTAGAACCACAGATAGTGTGATTGACAACTACTTAACCTGTTAATGTGAACTATACAATATTACAGCCAACTAAGTGGGGGATACACTCAACAATAACCGCAATGATGGTGGCTGTGTCCAGAAGATCCGCACCCAGCTATAAATATCATCCCCAGTATTGCTGTACAGATATACAGTGGTGAAGAGTGCACTTACACATCTACTACTAGTTTTGATGGAATTAATTTCCACAGGATGATACCTGTGGAATGTTAGCATTTGCCAGTCAGTTCTCGGACAGATGACTTCCTGGGACATGTATATTCTACAAACTGAAGTAGATCCCTTCACATACACACACACACACTCTTAGTTGGCAACACTGGGACTAGAACCCCTACCTAGGTACTTAGTGCTACTAATGTGTGTGGCCTTAGCTGCACACACCACACAGCTGTTAGGATGAGGTGTGTTCCAGGTTACATGTTAAATGAAGAACCTCAGGCCTTGTTCAGTATGGTAATGGGGGTATACTGTTGTTTCTGAACAATACATAGTGTGACATACTGTCATATACAAACTGACAAACACATAACAGTCATACACACATCTGACAGACCTGGATTTATCAGTGCTAACCACCTTGTCAATGTGTCCATTCTGTTACAGATAAGTTGCACACAGCACGTGCATCATTGGGCTGGATTGGATAGTGTACTCAGTTACCTTCATAGTTGATGGTGACAGTGGTCCACATACAGTGGACCTTGGGACATGTACTGGGGGTATCATGGTGTAGAGACAGTATACCCACACCCTACATTGGATATTGTACTCAGTGAAACCCATGATACTACTCTGACATACCCACCATCACACACTGACCAAGACTGCAATACAACCCCCTGTCTATCTCAAGAGTGCTACTACAGGGATATGCATCTACTGCAAATGCCACAGGGATAGTAGGGTGATGCTTTGTCACAGATCTCCTATGGTTAGTAACATTACTATCCCTTATAATGTGTGACAAGTTGTATTGTATTAGTAGAATGTGGCCTCAGAATGCTGTATCCTACAAATATACACACTTGCACACATACACACACTTGCCAGGATTCAGAGTAACCCATGCATATCTACCCATTTGTACAACAGTGTTGCGCTGGTACTGCAAGCTCCAGGTAGCCCATAGGGTGAAGAGAGTAACAAGGTACATGTAATGTCCATTACAGCAGCAGTCATATCTAACTATGGCAATGGGTGGTGCAGTGGGTGTGAAGGCCCTCAGGGTATTATCAACTACCGGCTTACAAACCCACAGATACTGTTATTCTCAGTAATGCACACTGACACATTTGTCAGTACTGGGGTCCATAGGTGCAGGTGTTCATAGGTGTGTACCAGGATATTGTCCATGGAGAGATGGGAAGAGTAGGGGATGTCGGTGCAGTGGTATCATGCCACCTGCCATTTGCCAGCAGGCCATCTATCAACTGACTCCATGGGAGTGATCCTCA